>NC_090656.1:10852069-11059569 GCF_040937935.1 Hyperolius riggenbachi
AGAGAGAGAGCAGAGGGTTTTGAAGCATTTTAAAGGCCACTTCCGGTTTTCAATCCAGATATCCAAATCCGATCGGATATTGGGTTCGGATATCCGATTCTACTCGGATACCCAAAAGTTTGAATTCGGATATCCGATTCGGATATCTGGGTATCCGAATCTGAATCTATTCGGATTTTAAAAAGGGGTATCCGAGCAACACTGCAATGGGAACTAAAAAATAAACACATGAATAAATATCACATATATAAAAAAATAAAGTGCACAATTGCTATTCAGATTAACAGTATTAATGATAAGATGCCTGGTAAAAAAAATTGAGGCAAAGGAGCAGCCCATAGGAAAAAGAGCATAAAGTGAGGAGTGCAACAAATAGGAGATACTTAGCCCAGAAATGGTGAAGTCAATCTCAGCAGCACCACAGGGAACAAGGAATCCCCTCAGAGGACAAGATCCCACTAGTCCGCGGGCGTCACCCCGCTTTATCAAGGAGAGCGGATGGATAGTGCGATGTTAAGGTCACACCCCATGCGACCTTATAGGTGCATCGGAGCACCGTTTTGGTCGCACCGCGATGATACTTTGCATGCGAGTTCATTTTTACACGCCGGGCTTTTCACAAGCGTGCTAAACAGTTAGCATCGCTTTGTGAATCAGGGCCCAAAGTGTGGTTTGTAATTGCAAATGTGATAGAATGATACAATGTTATTAAAAAAAATCTATAACTGAAAAAAATGAGACTCTTTTCTTTACTGATAATGTTCTATTAGGCATTGTTCACATCTAAAATCGAAATTGCTGACGCCAGCGATTTTCAATTTTTTTTGCACGTTTTTTCCCCGCCCTAGGTGTGAACAAGTCCTTAATTATCCGGACTACACATTTTCGCTTCAGAGTGACTTTAAGTAGGAAAAGTTATTAGCTGGACCATCTACTCTGAAAACAGATCACAGGTACCAGGCTTAAAAGTAAGTGCAGCCACCAGTCTTCCTAGTTGGCTGCATGCTGGAATGGAGGTAAAGAAGGGGGAGGGGCAGCACTTTCATAGAGGCAAAGGGGGCAGTTGCCTCAGGGCACCCTCCAGCTATGGGGATCCATGAGAGTGGGGATGCTGTGTGTTTACCCTGTATAGGAAAAGGAGGAGATGAATAACGGGAACCCCAAAACATGCTTTTAGGGGCATAGGATGGACACATAATGATATTGGGGGGGGGGAGGATTGGATCAGGCCTGGCAGCCCGCTCAGGGATCATGGGGGTGATTTGGGTGGAGGAGGGGCATCAGGGGGCCCCTCCTTACTTAATTTTGGCCCAGGGCCCCATTGTAGCTAGTACTGACCCTGGGGGAAGGGGGAGAAAATAGTGTAATTTCCCTTTACGAGCAGAAGTGAGGAGTATGGATGCTGCCATTATCTACTTCCATTAAAGAGGCCCTGTAGTGACAAACAGTAGAATGCAAAAAATATACAGGATATCCACTTTCACAGTAATTGTCCTAATATCAGCATGAGAAACACTTCCTATATGTTTATATTGCTGTATATTGGCCGTAACCTCACCCTCCCAGTGATGCTTAACCTAGGCTGTTTAGAATTCTGGGAGACCAGATATTATCTTACTAGCTACTCTCAGAAACAAACATTCCGCAGAGCTGCACCTGCCAGGACTAAAGATATTGCCGCCTGTGATAAATATCAGAATGTAAACCAGGAAGAGGAATGATTTTACAATGGGCAAACACTGACTAAATCATCGATAAATAAATATTGTAAATAAATAATTAATTTTATTAATTACATTCTTTTCAATAACAGGTCCTCTTTAAATCGCTTGGTAGCTGTGCTGGTACCCCATCTTTATAAATCATTAACACAGGGTGTATGTGCAAATCGTCACAGCATAAATAGCCAGGAGTCTCCCTCTGCTCGCTCTGCTGGGAGTGGGGATATGCTCCTCCTCCTTTGTGCTTCTGCCTGCAGCTGGTTGGTCTCTCTTATCTCAGAACTCTTCATGTCTCCTTTTCAGGTCCTGGAGATGGAGGAAAGCCCACTGTAAACACTCGTTACGGGGCTCTCCGAGGAACAACGCTAACGGTAAAAGATACTGAGAGGACCGTGCACGCCTTCTATGGAATCCCCTTTGCCAAACCTCCAGTGGGACCATTGCGATTTGCAGCACCGGAGCCTCCAGAAGCCTGGAGGTCCATAAGAGAGGCTTCCGAATATCCTCCCATGTAAGTACAAGGCTGTGCATTGTCCTCTCACTGGTCAGAGTCACGGCAATAAGAAGTCATGCATGTCCATGCCTGCTGTACGACATAAGTCAGCTGTGGTGCTGCGTAATGGTACTGAGGACTGGGCCTCACCATCAAGGCCGGTCCGAGGCAGAGGCAAGAGAGGCTCCAGCCTCAGGGCACTGTGTAGGAGGGGACGCAAAACTCAATCAGCTATCATTCCCCTATTGTGTATAAGCAGAGAGAAATAAGAAAAGGGGATACATGGCAGTGACTGAAAGCCAGATAACTAGAGATTAAGGTGTTGGGGGGAGAGGTGGAGGGGGGGCGGGTTCGCCTCTTACTCTAATAGCAATCAGTGTGTGACGGCAGGGATGGAGGGGCGCACTTTGGTGTCTCAGCCTTGGGTGCTGGAGGACCTTGTCCCGGCTCTGCTCACCATACAGGGGGTCAGGGCTGATCCTCTTACTACTGGAGACCCGGCAATAGGCCTCCATCCATCCACAGGCTCCAGGGAAAGTGAAAGCAGATACTTGACCATTGAACAGACTTACAGTATATTCCTAGACTTAGTAATGGTGGAACAAATCTGGTGGAGCGAAGGGAACATTCTGACAGTAATTGCACTCATAACGCTTCTCTGCATTGCACTGCTCAATAGTCTCTCCTACCTGCTCTACAAGCATTTACCACCATTCACAATACAACTATTCATCAATGAAGTGTCTGAAATCAATGGGAGGCAAGAGGCTTATTGAGTGGCTCTGTGGGAGTCAGTAGATCACTGGCCATTTCAATCACAACAACTGAATTTGTCCATTCATTGGCCACCTAAGGTTTTCCAATATTGGATACCTTATATACTTGTGTATAAGCCTAATTTTTCAGCAGAAAAAATGTGCTTAAAAGTTACCACCTCGGCTTATATGTGAGTCAGTGGAGCAGAACAGAGGGTGGAGCAGGTTTTGTTACTGGCAGAGGAGTGTAAGGATCATGCACTAGCTGGTTCCCTGCTGTGTCTGTGCCCCCCATCCCCTGCAACATGGTGTGCAGAGTGTACTACTCAAGACTACCTGTGTCCCCAGGCTTGTGGAGCGGAGCATGCAAGCAGCGTGTCAGCTGTGCAATGATCAGGATTCTCCCTGTGTGGCAATCGCCGTCTCATATCTATGACGCCATCTAGCGGTGTCTGAGACACAGCTGTATCATCCTTGGGGCACATCTGGCTATGGGGAGGTGGGCTGACTTGTACTGGAGGAAAATCTAGCTACTGTGGAGGGGACTGTACTGGGGAGGGGCTTATATGCGAGTCAATCACTTTTTCCTGATTTCTGAGGGAAAAGTGGGCAGCTTGGCTTATATGTGGGTCGGCTTATATGCGAGTATATATGGATTGGTGTGTAAATGATTGACTGAATTGGTTTGTAAATGATCTGTTAGCTTTTGCTATCTAATAGCACCCTGGCCCTACTTCTAACCTGCCACCCCCACCACACCCTACACACACACACACGATTACCTCCCCCCACCCTTCCATCCTCTTTCCCCCCCACTGCACACAAATGCCTTCCTCCCTTCCATTCTCCGGAAGCAGGAAATTTTGGCGCTCGTGGCTAATGGAAGACTTGGGCGCTGACATAGGTGCTAATGCAATAAATTCTCACTTTTCCTCTCAACTCTTCCTTCCTTTGCACTCTCTGTTCTTCCTCTCCTATATTTATTCCTTCACCCTCCTCTCTTCCTGTCTTTCTTTCATCGCTTTCACTTTCTCTTTTCCTCCCCATTTCTCTCCTTCCATCACCTCCCACTCGCTCTTCTCTCCTCCCCCCCCCACCTGCCTTCTTCTTTTGTCTACTCACTTCTTCCCTCCCCCTTACTCTTCCCCAATCCCCAACTCCCCACCCCACTTCCCTCTCTGTCCCCTCCCTCTGCCTTTCTTTGTTCCCTCCCCCTGTCTCTTCCATGCTGTTTCTTTCTATCCTTTTCCTTTCTGTGCCCCCCCATTCCCACATACTCACACCTCTCTATTCACAGGTGTCCCCAGCCATTGGAGATGAGAAAACAAATCATGCGATTGATGCAAGAGGTGGTTACTGATGCTGTACACGCCGAGGACTGTCTGTACCTCAATATCTTCACACCGGCGGACAGAGGGCACAATGCCAGGCTGCCTGTAAGTGTGACTTATCCTCTGTCCTATTTGGCTACATCATATTTTAACTTCAGTGTCATTTTTTCTTCTTAATTTCTGGAAAGCTAGAGAGACACAGATATTAACACCCGAATCCACACATAGGGGGCCAGGGGCTGACACAAAGGCGTAACAATAGCTCTAATGGGGGGGGCTACAGGAGCCCAGTCCTGGGTAGCGGTAGCGGATCTTCATACTTAACCTTATTCCAGCAGCAGGACAGGTCCTCTTCACTTCTCTTTCAGTGTAGACTGTGCCATAGCTTCCAGAGACTCAGGGGAGGGGCTTCAGAATTCTGTGGGAGGGCCAAGTGTGTTGAAGTCACGCGCTGGGCTATAGCAGTAGAAAAACGCTGAACACAATAGGCTTGACCTATAAAGGTGTTTGGCAGAGAGATAGAAAATATGTGATTTAGATTATTGATATGCAACTAACACTGTTAATACTGCACAGTGGTGGGAGGTTTAAAACCACAGGGAGAGGCGGGATAGGTGTCTGTCCAGCAGGAGGCGCCATCACAGGGCCCCGGGGTAGAGGCAACATCAGGGAGCTCTGTGAGTAAAAAGAGATTACAGCTTTACTTAGCAGGATAACAGGTTTAAATCAACTAAACAAACTGCAAATCGGAATGGTCATACAGTTAAATACTTAATTACCCACTGAGTTGGGAAGACCTGCAATTGCAGTGCTGGCCACAAAGAGTGCAGTGGGAGGAGGTGGGCTGGATCAGCTGATCTGCTATGGAAGGGACTCCCATTCTACTGGCAATAAGGGAATACTGGATGCAGCCTGCCAGAGACAGGCACTTTCAATATATTAATTGCAAACAGTACAGATGTGCAATATATAAAACATTATGCATTGCTAGCTGATATACATTTACTGACATAAAGAAATGGGAGGCAGATCTAGGGCTACATTCAGGAGATGATTACCAGCTAATGACGCTGTTTCTAGTGACTGACAATGCATCCCATACTCCATGGCACTAAATCTGCTGCCACACACTGCTGTGGTTAACCATGAGCAGCGCTCGGCAAATACGGTAAATGTGACATGACCGGTGACAGTTATTAACAAATGATCATTTGTCTTCTTCCCTCAGGTCATGGTGTATATACATGGGGGAGGCCTAGTAATGGAGTCTGCCAGTATGTATGATGGCTCTGCACTGAGTGTCTATGAAAACGTGGTGTATGTGGCGATCCAGTACAGACTGGGAATTCTGGGCTTCCTCAGGTAGGTCACAATACGTCTTTTGTCTTTCATTATAAATGCTCTATAAGGGCATCCATTTGGGCTGAAACAAATCAAGAACTAAACAACATGGTTCAAGTGCAATATTTTTTATTAGGAGACGTATCCCCTTCATAAAAACATTCACAGAGACTCTGAAACCTCAGGGAAAAAAAACATTTTATTTCCTGTTCCTCTTAAGAATGAATGACATACCTGAAACGCTGCATCCCCGTGGCTGAACGTTCACTTAATCCCCCCGAAATCCGCAGGGGAGGAGAGGCGTCGATCAGCGCAGATTGACGCGAATGGAGGCAGAGCTACAGGCCAAAGCTCTGACTCCGCCGGGCAACAAAATCCACGACTTTGAAAGTCATGGATTTTCGCCCCGGGATTTCGGAGGGAATAAGTGAGCGTTTAGCCGCGGGGATGCAGCGTTTCAGGTATGACAATCATTCTTAAGAAAAACAGGAAATAAAAACGTGTATTTTCTAAGGCTTCAGAGTCTCTTTAAAAGATCCCAAAAATTAAAAGCTGAGAAAAGGAGGTGATCACCCAAAATATGGCCCTGTCCATTGTACCTTTGATGCGGTGAAGGAGTTCTGTTCCCTTAGCAGAAAAACACCTCTCAAGGATGGATGGAAGCAGGAAATTTGGGCGCATGAGGCAGGTGGACAAAAAGGGCGCCGCCATTCACTCCCATAATAAATATCGTTTAAATCGGCGCCCAACAGGAAAAAAGGGCGCCGGAGAAAAATAACGTTTTAAAAGCGGCGCCCGGAGACTTTTAATGTTTTATAACTGTTTCTCATGATTACACATTATTTAATGATTTATAATTTTTAAAACATTATTTTTAAACGAAAAACAGTACAATATTTTTTAAAACATCACTTTTAAACGAAAAACCGTACAATTTTTTTTTTTTTTTCATTTTTAAACGAAAAACCGCACCATATTTTTTGAAAACGTTATTAATGCTTATCACAGGGGGGTCTTAGGTTTAGGCACC
Source organism: Hyperolius riggenbachi (assembly GCF_040937935.1). Taxonomy (NCBI): domain Eukaryota; kingdom Metazoa; phylum Chordata; class Amphibia; order Anura; family Hyperoliidae; genus Hyperolius; species Hyperolius riggenbachi. The sequence goes on from NC_090656.1 coordinate 10,858,741, forward strand.
AACAGGGGGGTCTTAGGTTTAGGCACCAACAGGGGGGTCTTAGGGTTAGGCACCAACAGGGGGGTCTTAGGGTTAGGCACCAACAGGGGGGTCTTAGGGTTAGGCACCAACAGGGGGGTTTTAGGGTTAGGCACCACCAGGGGGTTCTTAGGGTTAGGCACCAACAGGGGGTCTTAGGGTTAGGCACCAACAGGGGGGTCTAGGGGTTAGGGATAGGTACAGGGAGGGTTCTGTGTGAGAGTAGGGTTAGGTATAGCTTTAGTAAAATTCTTATTAATGTTTTATAAAACGTTATTATAAATTTCAATTATTAAACAGGGAAGATTAACGTTTTTAAAATTGCCGATTTTATACACATTATTTAATGATTTATAACTTTATAAAACATTATTTTTAAACGAAATATAACACAATTTTTTTTAAACGTTATTCATGATTATCTTTTAAAACCCTGCGCCCTTTTTTCCCGGCGCCCTTTTTTAACGTACGCGGATGGATGGTGTTACACTGGGGCATGCTGGGGCATTGGCCCCTCCTAGGAATCACTGTGCCTCAGTGAGTGCCCCCCTCCTGCTCAGTGACATACAGTTGACTGTTTTGGCTCCAGCAGCAGACAATAAACAGGAGAGGGTTTGTAAAAAAAAAAAAAAACTCTCCATGTCAGCCTGAGTCTTATCTATTTGCCATTAATACCTCCCAATCCTTGCAAGATTCCTTGTAGTTAATGTATCTGGATGACACTTACTGTATATTTGCAAAAAAAATCTCTCTACCTCCTTCTGATTCAATGTTCTAACGTTGTCAGTCAACAGGAAGAGAGTCTGAAGAAGGCTTACAAACTGAACTGTTTACGGTTTTTCTTTTGAATTAGCCAATAAATTAGAGCTTGTATTTTACAGATAGGAAGTTTTGAATAATAATTATCCTGATTCACAACTTACTGTCTGTAAAATACAAGCTCTGGTCTCCAGCAATGCTTAGCTACTAAGATAAAGAATTACATACACAGTGTCTCTCTCCCTCCTGCCTGTTTCCCCTTCCCTTGCTTGCAGAGTCATGAGACCCAGGCTGGGGGCTGGAATGATTTGTCTGTGATATGTCTACACAGGAGCAGCTTGCTAGCAAGTAAGGATTAAAGCATGCCAGTAAACTAGCCAAGTACATCTGTAGGTGACTTTTCTTCAATAGTAGTACCATCATTTGGACAATCTGTTCTTCTCAAAAGCCTCTGATTTCGGCAAAAATATCCAAAGCTTGCCATACAAACATTTATCTTGATTGATCACCCAAACTGGCCACACCATTGTGCCCCCCCTTCCCCCCCTTCATTTGAAGCTAGAGCCACCACTGCCCCAAAGCACTGGGCGTGCCCATAACATGCAGTGGGTGTGGCTAATGAAGATTTCCCTGTGAGAGTGCAAACCACAGACAATGGGCCCGCGTCTCCTTCCCAGATATGAGTATGGTGACCCTCAAACAAGTAGGGAAATGTTCCCACCATAAAAACCCACTAGTCAGTTTTCTCTCCCACAAAATGCTGGTAGTTATTAGATCACTAGCTGATTGCCCGGCGTTGCCCAGGTATGTATTTGGCTGGTGTTGGCTCCACCCACTTTTTCTAACCCTAACAAATACTCAATGGCCAAGTTTGTGAGCTTTGTGGTCTTTGGCATCAATAATTTGCATTGAAATGAAAATATCTGATGGGTTGTTTGTGGCTCCACCCCCTTTTCTGAATTTGAACCCCAGTCACCCAATGACCAACTGTACCAGGTTTGTGCCATTAACAGTGCAAGAATGGTAGCAATTAAATATTCCCTTGAAAAGAAATAGGTGAAGCGTTTGTAGGCTCCACCCACTATCCTGAATATTAATCCCATTCACTGAGTGACCAACTGTGCAAAGTTTAAGAACCCTCCCATTAACAGTGTAAGAATGGCTGCAGTTTACATTTTCCCAGTGAAATTTGTATTTGTCTCCACCCACTGATGACCCGGCATTGCCCGGGTATGTATTTGACTGGTGTTGGTTCCGCCCACTTCTTCTAACCCTAACGCACAAACACTCAATGACCGAGTTTGTGAGCTTTGGGGTCTTTAGCATCAATCATTTGTATATTCCCATAGAAATTAAACAAATCAGATTCGCTGTTTGTGGCTCTGCCCCTCTCCAGCATTTGAACCCCAGTCACCCAATGACCAACTGTAGCAGGTTTGAGGCATCTGCTATTACCAGTGTAAAAATGGCAGCAATTTAAATATTCCCCTTGAAAATCAACAGGTGAATTTTGATTGGCTATTATAGGCTCCACCCACTTCCCTGAATATTAATCTCAGTCACCCATTGACCATCTGGGGAAAGTTTGGGAACCCTGCCATTAACAGTGTAAGAAGGCCTGCAGTCCACATTTTCCCAGTGAAATTTGGTTTTGGCTCTGCCTACTTTTTGTAACCTGGACATACAGTCACTTAAAGAGAATCTGTATTGTTAAAATCGCACAAAAGTAAACATACCAGTGCGTTAGGGGACATCTCCTATTACCCTCTGACACAATTTCGCCGCTCCTCGCCGCATTAAAAGTGGTTAAAAACAGTTTTTAAAAGTTTGTTTATAAACAAACAAAATGGCCACCAAAACAGGAAGTAGGTTATAGAAAATACATAGAAAATACATAGAAAATACATCCATACACAAGCAGGCTGTATACACCCTTCCTTTTGTATCTCAAGAGATCATTGTGTGTTTCTTTCCCCCTTCTGTTCTCATGCACTGAAGTTTCAGGCAGCTCTTTTCTTCTTGCAAACAGCTTTGCCCTTGTCTGTAATTTCTCAGTATGTGAAAGCCCAGCCAGCTCAGAGGAGGATTTATCCAGCTTGTAAAAGATAATAGAGCAGAGAGAACCTGCCATAATCTATTCTAAATAATACACAGGCAGTGTGCAGAGAGGTGCCTGAAGGGGGGAGATGCATCACAGAACCACAACACTGAAGAACTTGGCAGCCTTCCAGACACAGGCCGACAAGTCTGACAGGGGAAAGATACATTGATTTATTACAGAGACAGTGATAGTATAAAGTGCTGCAGTAAGCCAGAACACATTAGAATAGCTTTTGGAACTTGTAGGATGATAAAAAACAGGATGCAATTTTTGTTACGGAATCTCTTTAATGACCAAGTTTGTGAGCTTTGGGGTCCTTGGCATCAATAATTTGTATTTTCCCAAGAAATGAAACTGTTTGTGGCTCTGTCCCCTTTTCTGAATTTGAACCCCAATGACTAACTGTACCAGGTTTGAGGCTTGTGCCATTAACAGTGCAAGAATGGCAGCAATTTTAATATTCCCCTTGAAAACTTGAAAATCAACCTGTGATTTTGATTGGCTTTTTTAGGCTCCACCCACTTTTATGAATATTAATCCCAGTCACCCAGTAACCAATTGTGCAAAGTTTGAGAACTCTGCCATTAACAGTGAAGAAGGGCTGCAGTTTACAATTTCCCAGAAAAATCTGTTTTTGACTCCACCCACTTTTTGTAACCTTGACACACAGTCACTACTCAATGACCAAGTTTGTGAGCTTTTGGGTTCCTGGCATCAAAATTGTGTGAATGGAAGCAGTTTATCCTCAAAAAAAGCAAATCTGATTGGATGTTTGTGGCTCCACCCCTTTAGTGAATTTGAACCACAGTCACTTGATGACCAACTGTAGCAGGTTTGAGGCCTCTGTCATTAACAGTGTAAGAATGACAGTAGTTTCAATATTCCCCTTGAAAATGAATAGGTGAATTTTGATTGGCTCTTGTAGGCTCCACCTACTTTTCCGTATATTAATCCTAGTCTCCCAGTGACCAACTGTGTCAAGTTTGAGAACCCTGCCAATAACAGAATGGCTGAAATCAATCTAACAAATCTGATTGGCTGTTTGTGGCTCCACTCACTTTAGTGAATTTGGACCCCAGTCACCCAATAACTGACTGTATTAGGTTTGAGACCTCTGCTAACAGTGTAAGAATGGTAGCAATGTAAATGTTCCCCCTTGAAAATCAATAGGTAAATTTTGATTGGCTGTTTTATAGGCTCCACCCACATTTCTGAATATTAATCCCAGTCACCCAGTGGCCAATTGTTTCAAGTTTGGGAACCCTGTCATGTAAAAAATTTAGTTGTTGGCGCCGCACACTTTTTCTAACCTTGACATACAGTCACTCTATCAAGTTTATCAGCTTTGGGGTCCTTGGTATAAATACTTTGTATATTCCCATTAAAAAATAAACAAATCTGATTGGCTGTTTGTGGCTCTGCCCCCTTTCTGATTTTGAACCCTAATCACCCAGTGACCAACTGTACCAGGTTTGAGGCATCTGTTATTAACAGTATAAGAATGGTAGCAGCTTAAATATTCCCTTTGAAAACCGAAAGGTGAATTTTTATTGGCTGTTGTAGGCTCCACCTACCTTCCAAATTCTTAATCTCATCCACCCAGTGACCAAATGTGCAAACTTTGAGAACCCTGCCATTAACGGTGTAAGAATGGCTACAGTTTATATTTTCCTGGTCAAATTTGGTTTTGGCTCCGCCCACTTTTTGTAACCTGGACACACAGTCACTCAATGACCAAGTTTGTGAGCTTTCAAGTTCCTGGCATCAAAAATGTGTGACTGGAAGCAGTTTATCCACCAAGGAAATCTGATTGGCTGTTTGTGGCCCCGCCCCTTTAGTGAATTTGAACACCAGTTACCCAAAGACAGACTGCAGCAAGTTTGATGCCTCTGCCATTAACAGTGTAAGAATGGCAGCAGTTTAAATATTCCCCTTGAAAATCAATAGGTGAATTTTGATTGACTGTTGTAGGCTCCACCCACTTTCCAGAATATCAAATCCCAGTCACCCAGTAACCAACTGTGGCAAGTTTGAGAACCCTGCGATTAACAGTCTAAGAATGGCTGCAGTTTACATTTTCCTATTTAAAATGAATGGCTGAAATTTGATTGGCTATTTTATGCTCCGCCCACTTTTCCTGGATTTGTAACCTCGGTCACCAAGTGACCAACTGTGCCAAGTGTGGGGACTCTGGCTTGATTACTGTGAGAATGGCAGCCTTTTACATTTTTCCATTGACTTGAATGTGTGAAATCTGATTGGCTGTTTGTAGCTCTGCCCACATGTGCAGGGGGCCGCAAGACCCCCAGAACCTATCATCCCAGGTAGTAAGGGATCTGTATACCAAGTTTCGTTCAAATCGGTCAAGACACACACACTCACGCACGCACACACATGCGCACACACACAGTGTACCTCTTTTGTCCCCCTGTGCCACCTCTGTTCCCCCTACATTCACATCTTCCCTGGATAAATAAGAGCGGTGGGGGGGGGGGGGGGGGGGGGCGTGGTCTGCAGCTTCTACAGCTATTAGGAACCAGGAAAAAAACGACAGAAAAAAAGCTGCTTGGATCCCTTTAAGTGTTTAAAATGTACAGAAGGAAAAATGGTGGCTAAAGAGAGAGAAAAACATATTTATTATTACAGAATTATTTTAAGAAGCGATAAAGTTATTGTGGATTATAAATGGGGACACAGCTAAAATGACAAGACTGCTGTGGTCCATGAAGTGGAAACAACCTCTACTACTTGCGAAGTGGTTCAGGTCCTGCAGCATATCGAATGGGTTGAGGTCTGAACTTTGACTGGGCCTATTATACCATAGTATGCTATTACTGTAAACAAATATACTAAACATTACTTCATGCTTAACTTTAACATTAAAACTCTCTACACAGCACTGGAGATGGTCAGGCAGCCACCGGAAATTATGGACATTTGGACCAGATTGCAGCTTTGCGTTGGATTCAGGAGAACATCCAGAATTTTGGGGGAGACCCCAAATCTGTTACTATATTTGGGGAGTCAGCCGGCGGAGCCAGTGTGTCAACCCTGGTAAGTTCTACAATATCTATGAATCTATCTATCTATCTATCTATCTATCTATCTATCTATCTATCTACATAGCTCCCAACTGTCCCTCTTTTGGAGGGACAGTCCCTCTTTGGGAGCCCTGTCCCTCTTTCCTCCTCATTTGTCCCTCTTTCAGGACTTTGTCCCTCTTTCTATGTAAATATATATATTTCTCTACTAAAAATATGTTTTATTGACTCTAAACTTTATTCCCATCCTTTAAATTGATATATTACTAATTGTAAAATGTTACTATGAAGGAAAATGAACCAGGAAAGACAGGACCAGTGTGGTTTGAATTATAAATCAACATATTTTTCTTATGAAATCTTTATGGTATGCATAACTAGGGGTGTGATGGGGCGTGATCAGGGGTGTGGTGGGGCGGGGCTTAAGTGTCCCTCTTTCTCATCTCAAAAAGTTGGGAGGTATCTATCTATCTATCTCCATCCAGTATCTATCTACCTCTATCCATCTATCATGGAAGTTCTGAGATTTTCTTTTAACAGACAGCACATTTTATCCTGCTGCTACAACATGAATAATTAATAAAGCATCAGAATGCCAGACGTTGCACTACAGGCCTTCTTTTGATTTTCTGTTGTTTTTGTTTATTTACCACGTCTGAGTCCCGGGAAATGGAAATTAAGGCAAATCTTCCCAATACAGACACTAACAGCAATAAAGACAAGTAAATTAACTACTCCTTTCAATATTATCTGAAGCACAAGGGATTTACTTCTTCTGGATCTGGGTTTCAAAACACCTCTGTCAAAAAGTTACAAAACAAAAGACTCCTTCATCAGAGCTTCATCTGTGCTGTTTTTACTCTAATGTACCTTCTAAACATTGGCCTTTTAGCATATGAACACTCAATCACTCATGCAATTCATGTGATGGTGTGCAGGCAGGGATCAGAATTTTACAAAGCTGGTTAAAGTGGACCTGAGGTCTTGCACAGGAGACAATGAGAACACAGAGAAATCTACCCTGTCTACCCTCTGTGTGTTTTATAGACAACAGCCTGTCTTATTCTCCCTTATCAGCAAGTAATGAGTTAGTGTAACTTGAGCTGCCAACTCTGCCTAAGTTTGAACTAATATGTAAACACAGGAGGTTAACCCTTTCTGTGCTCCCAGGATATCAGGAAGTAACCACACAGCAGAATCTCAGAAGGAGTTCTATAAGCTGTAACAAGCAAATGTTTTTTAAAGGTTATAATGCTGTTGCTTATCTTTTAGAGCAGAGAGGAAGTTCTGAGTTTAGGTCCGCTTTAAGTAAGCCAAGTAGTAGAGAGCAGAGACCCTTTTAACAGGACAATAACAGAGTATTTATGATGCTGCTGGTTTAATTTCAGGTGTTATCGCCGCTGTCTGAAGGTTTGTTTCACCGCGCCATCGCTCAGAGCGGAGTGTCCCCTATGCCGGGTCTGATGGTCAGCAAACCGGAGGAGCTTATTTTCTACAGGGATGTAAGTTCTTCTCCATGTTTACTTCTCATGTGGACTTGTAGAAGATTATTTAAAAGTTTAGTTGCCGTCATAAAATAATACATTATAAAAAGCTGCACACAATTCAGTTTTAGCATCCACTCTTTCACTTTGTGCTATATCGTTCACAAGGTAACCTAGGCAATTTCCCTGGGCCCACTGGATGCCCAGGGGCCTGACTAATGACTTCTCTAACCCCCCCCCCCCCCCCTTCCCTACCTTACCTTAATTATAAAGGCCGGAAGCTGGATACTGCCGTCTTCATTATATAAATAAGTGTCCTCTGCTACTAACCCTCGTGTAAGTGCCTGTGCCTGCTCATGGTAGTACAGTATTAGGAACAGAGGAGACTTAATTATTATTATTTATTTACATAATGCCATCATCTTCCGTTGTGATATTTTATCTGATAAAGCTGGCAGTGTTCAGTAAAATGTCTATACTTCTCTCATATTTCTTAACTGGTTCTGGACCGAAGCAGTACGAATCTACATCCAGCAGGTGGTGCTGCAGCTCTGACTGGACGTAGATTCAATGTCCTAATGAATCACTCGTCCCTGCGGTTACCACCGATCTGCACCCGCCGCAATTCACTCACTCTGCTGTCTATAAGACGGCAGAACTCTGTGAGCAGGTTGGGAGCTGCTTTCATTGGCTCCTGACCGTGTGATCACAGAGAGCCAATCACATTTGTTCACATTGATAGACAGCGTCAGGAGCCAATGAGAGCGGCTCCTGACGGGCTGACAGCACTCTTCCGTTACAGAGACGGCAGAAAGATGAGACAGCGTCATGACCAGCGAGAGTGGTGGGCATGTGCGACGATTTGTCGGGAGGCGCGTTTTACCATACCAGCAGTCTGTGGTCCTTAAGGGGTCAGAGACTGCTGGTACAGAAGTGGTTAAAGGACTTACAAGGCGAACTAGTCCGAAAAAGTGAAATACCTGCATGAAATATCAATGCGTGGAGGGCGCCGTCCGCGCTCTCCGTGCCGTTCCGCCGGGTCCCCGTAGCTCAATGTGCCCCCCGGGCCGGTCCCGACCCCACAGTTCGGGTCGGGCTCTCCTTCCTCCACTAAGATGGCCGCTGGAGCTGGCCGCGGCTGCGCAGTCCGCATATGCGCGAGTGCGGCTGCGCAGCTCTAGGGCCTGCCCCGATCCATGCTATAGGCCGTCTCCTGTTGTGTGGATCAGGGGCAAGGCCCTAGAGCTGCGCAGCCACACTCGCACATATGCGGACTGTGCAGCCGCGGACTGCGCAGCCGCGGCCAGCTCCGGCGGCCATTTTAGTGGAGGAAGGAGAGCCCGACCCGGGCTGTGGGGTCGGGACAGGCCGGGGGGGGGGGCACATTGAGCTGCGGGGACCCGGTGGAACGGCACGGAGGGCGCGGACGGCGCCCTCCGTGCATTGATATTTCATGCAGGTATTTAACTTTTTTGGACTATTTCGCCTCGTAAGTGGTTTAAGGTAAAAATATACTCCAGTAGGAAGGTAAGTTTATCGTCCTTTGATTATTTCCATTTTTTTTAACGCTTTATCAACATGGGTGCCTTTTGTACCTCTGTTGAGTTTGACTAGTTCCCAACCCCCTTCCAGGGTCCGACAATCCACCACAGCCCCCTTTCTGTAAACTGTATGGGCTTTAAAAGAATAATAGAGGGTGTGTTTCCAAGACCATGACCAACCAGTATTAGGGCAGTCAGAAGGTGAAATCTTACCCCTAGAAACAAAACAAGAACCATTGGGTTCGTTATTGATGAGAACAACATTGAGAGACAAGATGGTAGACCAGAAGTTATTGTTTTCTCATCTTCTCTGGCTTTCCCTTTCAGTTTGTGGCAGATGCGTCCGGATGTGAGCCAACAACCTTGGTAGACTGTCTGAAGAAGAAGTCTGAGCAAGAAATCCTCTCAATCATCTCATCAATGGTACGTTCCATCACGACCAGCCTCTTCTTCTAGAGTTAGTTTCTCTTTAATGGTCATGTCATGTCCGTTGTGTCTGTGCAGAAATTTGTATTGATACCAACTTGCGTGGATGGAGTTTTCCTTCCAAAACCAGTGGAGGAGATTTTGGCTGCCAAAGAAAACATCAAGGTCCCATTTATGATTGGGGTGAATGAGCATGAGTTTGGATGGGTGATTCCAAAGGTAAGAAATCCAATTACAGCTATTTACTGCTTTGTTGTAGTGGCACTATACTGTCTTTTAAGAGTTAAAGAGGACCTCTTGACCATTGTCTGCCTAGAATCAATTTAAAACATGTAAGATACCTTTCGAAAAGCTAGCACTCTGCCTTATGATGGTGATTGACTCCATGTAATTTTAGAAAGGGCCAACCCATTGCGAAAACGAGGCATGCTTAGGGTCCTTGGGAGAGACATTTGACTGAGAATCAACTTCCTTGATAAGCTCTTGAGATGTTGCTGCAGTTTATCTACATTATTTTCCTTCCTCGTGATCCTACCTCCCACAACATGGTGCTCCCACCCTCATGCTTGATGATCTCTGGCTTGCAAGCCTCACCCTTTTCTTTGAAAGAAAGCATGAAGTTGGTCACTATGGTTAAACAGTTCTATCTTGGATTAAGCAGACTAAAGGACGTTCCTCTAGAAGGTAAGATCTTTGCCCCATGTGCTTCTGCAAAGGGCAGTCTGGCTTTTTATTGGTCTCTTTGGAGCAGAGGTCTCTTTCCTGCTGAGCAGAATTTCAAGTTACGGTGAGTATCATATAGGACTTGTTTTGCTGTGGATATAGATAAATGGATACTTGTCTGCCTGTTTTCTTTAGCATCGTCACAATGTTTTTGGCTGTTGATCTGAGACGTATTTTTAGTATTCTTGCTAAAATATTTTCTCTTTTAGGAAACAAACTGTGTTTCTTTCCTGAGCAGTATGATCACTGTGTGGTGTTTATACTTAGTATCTGTGAAATTATGTAGTCACTGGGGGAAGGTAGGGTATCCCACAGAAGAGGTGCAGCACTAGAGAAAGTATGTAGTCGCTGGTGGGAGGCAAGGAATCCCATAGAATCTATGCAGCACTACAGAAATTGTGTAATCAGATAAAGAGACACTAAAGCGAAAAAAAACATATGATATAATGATTTGTATGTGTAGTACAGCTAAGAAATAAAACATTAGGAGCAGAGATAGGAGTCTAATATTGTTTCCAGTACAGGAAGAGTTAAGTAACTCCAGTTATCTATGCAAAAGAGCCATTGAGTTCCACCTCTTTCAAGTCACAGAGAGCTCTGTCTTCTGAAGCTTGTTATCTTAACTGTCAGTCACTGTATTTTCTTTTTTTCTCCAGAGGACAGTTCAACATTTCACTAGTCTACTCTGTAAAATCATTTAGATTGCTGAGTAGTGTGTAAACCGCAAATATTAGAGAATGATGAGAAAATGATGCAATGTTATAAAAAAAAACACTATATAACTGGAAATAAAAATATGAGAAATTTTTCTTTGCTACTAATGTTCTAGTAATTATCCATACTACACAACCAATTCATTATATCATAATTTTTTTTCACTTCAGTGTCTCTTTAAAGGAGGCAAATAATCCCATCGAATAGGTGCCACACTAAATTATGCAGTCACTGGTGGGAGGTAGGGTATTCCTCAGAATAGGTGAAACACTAGAGCATGTCTGTAGTTACTGGTGGGAGGTAGGAAAGAATAGGTCCAGCCAGGGGCGTCTCTAGCCATTTTGTCACTCCAGGCGAGAAATCCTGTGGCACCCCCCCCCCCCCCCCGTGATTGCCCCCAGTCCCATACCCCGCACCCCTCATGATGAACACCACTCCTGTGGTGAACCCCACCCCCAAGACCCCCGAAAATCATAATGCAGCAGCGTTTCACCGGAAAATGTACTTATTGCGGCATGGGTTCACCAGACAATAGTTGTTATGCAGCAGAGCGTTTCACCATAAAATATACTTATTGCGGCATGCACTCACACACACCACACACAGTACACACACACACACTATACACACACACACAGTGTACACACACACACACACAGTACACACACTGCACACAACATACACACTATACACAGTACACACACACACACACACACACACACACACACACACACACACACACACACACACACACACACACACTCTAGACATGCACAGCACAGTACACACACTATACACACACACACACTGCACACAACATATACACACACACAGTACACACACTGCACACAACATACACACTATTAGAGTTGGGCCGAACCTCCGATTTTAGGTTCGCGAACCCTGTTCGCGAACTTCCGCAAAAGGTTCGGTTCGCGAAAAAGTTCGCGAACCGCAATAGACTTCAATGGGGAGGCGAACTTTCAAAGTTTTAAAACATTCTATCAGCTGGAAAAATGATAGAAAACATGTTTCAAAAGCTCTAATACCTGGAGCCACACCTAATTGAGTGAAATACACATCACTGCTGGAGGACCCACCCTCCCTCCCTCCTCCAAGCAAGGTCCTTTATACCATTTGCCTACCTACACTAATTAGTTCTGGGACAGCTGCTACACACTCTTCTAGGGAGATTTTATCCTCCCTCCTCCCCTTCTCCCGAGGGAGGAGGGTCTCTTCTGCCAGGGAATTAGACTATTTTAAAAACCAGTATACATCATACCATAGCTGGGAATACATACATGAGTATACATCATACCATAGCTGGGAATCGAACCCAGATCTCACTGTGTGGTGGGCACGTCACCCTAAGCACTGTACCACTACAGAAGTAAGTGAAGCTTGCCTAAAATTTAACATTTATGCTCAATGCAATAGAACCATTAGGTTGCTTAAAGGAGAACTGTAGTGAGAGGTATATGGAGGCTGCCATATTGATTTCCTTTTAAGCTATACCAGTTGCCTGGCAGCCCTGCTGATCTATTTGGCTGCAGTAGTGTGAATCACACCAGAAACAAGCATGCAGCTAATCTTGTCAGATCTTACAAAAATGTCAAACACCAGATCATACCATAGCTGGGAATCGAACCCAGATCTCACTGTGTGGTGGGCACATCACCCTAAGCACTGTACCACTACAGAAGTAAGTGAAGCTTGCCTAAAATTTAACATTTATGCTCAATGCAATAGAACCATTAGGTTGCTTAAAGGAGAACTGTAGTGAGAGGTATATGGAGGTTGCCATATTGATTTCCTTTTAAGCTATACCAGTTGCCTGGCAGCCCTGCTGATCTATTTGGCTGCAGTAGTGTGAATCACACCAGAAACAAGCATGCAGCTAATCTTGTCAGATCTTACAAAAATGTCAAACACCAGATCATACCATAGCTGGGAATCGAACCCAGATCTCACTGTGTGGTGGGCACATCACCCTAAGCACTGTACCACTACAGAAGTAAGTGAAGCTTGCCTAAAATTTAACATTTATGCTCAATGCAATAGAACCATTAGGTTGCTTAAAGGAGAACTGTAGTGAGAGGTATATGGAGGCTGCCATATTGATTTCCTTTTAACCACTTGAGGACCCACCCTTTACCCCCCCTTAAGGACCAGCGCTGTCTTAGCTGATCTGTGCTGGGTGGGCTCTGCAGCCCCCAGCACAGATCAGCGTGCAGGCAGAGCGACCAGATCGCCCCCCTTTTTTCCCCACTAGGGGGATGATGTGCTGGGGGGGTCTGATCGCTCCTGCCTGCCGGGTGTTGCGGGGGGGGCACCTCAAAGCCCCCCTCCGCGGCGAAATCCTCCCCCTCCCTCTCCTACCTGGCCCCCCCTGGAGATCCGGGCTGCACAGGACGCTATCCGTCCTGTGCAGCCAGTGACAGGCTGTCTCCTGTCACATGGCGGCGATCCCCGGCCGCTGATCGCCGATCTGCCTTACGGCGCTGCTGCGCAGCAGCGCCGTACAATGTAAACAAAGCGGATTATTTCCGCTTGTGTTTACATTTAGCCTGCGAGCCGCCATCGGCGGCCCGCAGGCTATTCACGGAGCCCCCTGCCGTGAATTGACAGGAAGCAGCCGCTCGCACGAGCGGCTGCTTCCTGATTAATCAGCCTGCAGCTGGCGACGCAATACTGCGTCGCTGGTCCTGCAGCTGCCACTTTGCCGACGCACGGTATAAGCGTGCGGTCGGCAAGTGGTTAAGCAATACCAGTTACCTGGCTATCCTGCAGATCCTCTGCCTCCAATACTTTTAGCCCTAGACCCTGAACAAGCATGCAGCAGATCTGGTGTTTGACATTTTTGTAAGATCTGACAAGATTAGCTGCATGCTTGTTTCTGGTGTGATTCACACTACAGTGGCTGGATAGTGTACTGGTTAAGGGCTCTGCCTTTGACATGGGAGACCAGGGTTTGAATCCTGGCTAGGTCAAGTACCTATTCAGTAAGGAGTTCAAGGCAAGACTCCCTAACACTGCAGGGTGGCCTCTTGAGTGCGTCCCTGTGGCTGCAGCTCTTGAGCGCTTTGAGTCTGACAGGAGAAAAGCGCTATACAAATGTTTGGATTATTATTACTGCAGCCAAATAGATCAGCAGGGCTGCCAGGCAACTGGTATAGCTTAAAAGGAAATCAATATGGCAGCCTCCATATACCTCTCACTACAGTTCTCCTTTAAGCAACCTAATGGTTCTATTGCATTGAGCATAAATGTTAAATTTTAGGCAAGCTTCACTTACTTCTGTAGTGGTACAGTGCTTAGGGTGACGTGCCCACCACACAGTGAGATCTGGGTTCGATTCCCAGCTATGGTATGATCTGGTGTTTGCCATTTTTGTAAGATCTGACAAGATTAGCTGCATGCTTGTTTCTGGTGTGATTCACACTACTGCAGCCAAATAGATCAGCAGGGCTGCCAGGCAACTGGTATAGCTTAAAAGTAAATCAATATGGCAGCCTCCATATACCTCTCACTACAGTTCTCCTTTAAGCAACCTAATGGTTCTATTGCGTTGAGCATAAATGTTAAATTTTAGGCAAGCTTCACTTACTACTGTAGTGGTACAGTGCTTAGGGTGACGTGCCCACCACACAGTGAGATCTGGGTTCGATTCCCGGCTATGGTATGATGTATACTGGTTTTTAAAATAGTATAATTCCCTGGCAGAAGAGACCCTCCTCCCTCCGGTAGGAGGGAGGAGGGAATTGGTAGAAGGGCAGTGGGAGGAGGGAGGCCAATTAAAATCTCCCTAGCAGAGTGTGTAGCAGCTGTCCCATAACTAATTAGTGTAGGCAGACAACTGAGTCAAATGGTATAAAAGGACCTAGCTTGAAGGGAGGGTGGGTGGGGTCTTAAGCAGTGTGTTTCACAATAACATGTCTGCTGACAGTAAAATGGAGGTGAAAAATTTTGCTCAATACAGCTTTATGGGGCGAATCGAACTTCCGCAAAAGTTCGCCTGATGCAGGCGAACGCGAACCCCCAAAGTTCGCCTGGAACCGTTCACCGGCGAACCGTTCAGCCCATCTCTACACACTATACACAGTACACACACACACACTTTAGACACGCACAGCACAGTACACACACTACACACACAGTACACACACTACACACACACACACACACACACACACAGAGCACACTATACACAGCACACAGTAGACATACACTATACACATACAGAGATAGGAGGAGTGGAGTGAGACTGAGAATAGCCTGAGATGGAGCAGTTTATCTGTATTGCAGTCCCACATTACACAGAGACTAGTTGCTGGTAATAGGACTGCTGTCCCTGCCAATCTCTTACACAAGTCAGCAAGCAGCCCTCCTGGAGTCTAGGGACTGTCAAAACTTTTCAACCTGTTTAAGACCTTATCTGCACATGCAGTCATTATAACAATGGGGAGAGACCAGACAGTTTTTTTCCCACTGACCCTCCAGACGAGTTCTACATCATGCTGTGTATATTTACCAGCTAGCCTGCCCTCTAATTGCACTTTTATCAGCTAGCCTAGTATTTTACATTGCCTTACATCAACAAACCTGAATACAGCAGACACAGGACCAACCCTAAATCATTGAATGAAAGGCGGCCTGGGGGGAAGTCAATGCCTGGCTGCTACACAGTCTCTACATCCACGCAGTTACCAGTAGCAGAGAGAGAGGGACTGAATTCTCAGGAGTCGGACTCAGGAGCTGATGATGCTGTACTCCTCGGATCCCTGACTAGGATGAGTGCCTTCTCTCACTGACTCATTCATTACTGTGGTTCTTTGAATCATTGAGCTGAAGTCCAGTCAGCCCCGCTGCTGCTGCTGTGTAAACTGACACCTGTGTCAGCTGAGAGGCATTTCTTCTCTCACTACTCAGTGCAGAAGCGCCCTTGCCTCTTCCTGTCGCCTTAGGCAAAAATTTATAGCTGCCTAATGGCTCGGACGCCTCTGGGTCCAGCCCTAAAGAAATTGTGCAGTCACTAATGGGACGCAGAGAATCCTTCAGAAGAGGTGCAGCACAAGAGAAATCCCAGTATAAGTGAGAGACATAAAACTCCCTAGAATAGTTGCAGCATTGGTGATATCTTGGAAATAAGGGCAGGAAGTATGGCATGTCACAAATAAGGTGCTGTACAGAAGACATTTTGGATACAGTGGTAAAACACCGAAAAACCCAGAGAGCAGATCAACCGTGAGAGAAAAGCTATAAAACAAAGTAGACGTTAAAGTGTACCTGAGATGAAATGTATACATACCTGGGGCTTCCTCCAGCCCCCTCCAGCCTGATTGATCCCTTGTCGTCCTCAGTTGCCATCTCCTTCACCCACAAGAGGCCCCGAAAAATTCTCCAGTCGGCACATGGGCAGACCGGCCAGGCCCGCTCCCCCGTTTCTGTGCCTATGCAGTAGTACTGCATAGGTGCAGAATGCTCCAGGCGACGTGAACATGGCGGGAGCGCGCACGCACCATGCACAGTTGGCCCCGAACCGGAGGATATTCCCGGGGCCAATTGTGGAAAAACAGGGAGTCGGAACAGGATGGCGTGGGAGTGATCAGTCCGGAGGGGGCTGGAGGAAGCCCCAGGTATGTATGTTTTAGTGCTGTGGCCCCCATCTTAGGAACACTTTAACTATAAACAAGGATGAGAGTTGATGTTGGTCATTAAGCCTCAGTAGAAAGAAGGGTGAAAATAAATGGTTTCATAGGGATGCAGCAACTAAGGCAAACTGATAATGATCGTATCCGTTCTACCAGGTGTGAATGTGACAATAATACCTGTTAATGCTTGTGTATCTGCTCAGGGTCTGGGAATACCGATCATTGATGGATTGCCAAAGGAATCTCTCCCATCATATCTAAATCCAGAATTTTTGGTAAGACCTCCCTTGTCTTAAAGCAAACCTGAAGTTAAAATAGCCTAATGGCCGATGAGATAAACAATTATATGAATAGTCCTACTCCTAAATAGGATTTTCTTGGAATCCCCAAGTCTTATTTTGTGTTTAATAGCAAAGGATTTAAGTTTGTATTGTCCCATTTGAATGACAGTGTTTTTTGAACTATCGACCTTTTTTTGTATCTCTACTATGCAAGGGTTTTATAGCGTGTAATTAGTTTTCAGTGAGTCAGAGTACAGTCCAACTAAACAGTCATTTAGGACTGCGGAATTTCAGCCCTCACGGTGAGAGAAAGACAAAAAAATAGCACAGCCTAGTTCTATATAGGCTTGTTTATCTTATGCAGTTGCTTGCCATCTTGCACGGACCTGAAGGGCGACTGGTGATTTGCATAGACTCTAGTGTGTTACCACCCTCATTACCTACCATGAAGTTGCTATTGGTCAGCACCTCTTTCAGTGTCATGATTAGTAAACTCATTAAAAAAATATAACACTATGTGCGACATACATCTCAAACCTTTCTAAAGTATCTGCATCCTGGCAGTGCCCAGGAGGATATTTCTGCACACTCCAACCCTAAGCGGGTGCAGCTCCATAGTCCAACATTTTATTGTATGCAGCCATTAAATGTCACAGAGGACAGTGGCCACTAGTGGCCCCAGCAGGAGCACTGGGGAGACCCGATAGGTGAATAGGTAAGCTCCGCAGTGACGCCGCACTGATCTCTAGGTCTGAATGGCAGGGCTAGGGGATCCATGAGGGAGCGATGCACATGTTTTTTTTTTTTCTAAAAGGCACCATCAGCCACAGGTAGATTCTTTCTCCTCCCACACACAGCAGCAATAGATTTCCGCTGGGAACTGGGGTAAGGGAGTGTGGGTCGGATTGTAGGAAGGGGGCCCTGTAAAAGTTACGCCCCTGTTAATGGCTCCACCCCGCAAAAACTTCCAACCAATCCCTAGGGCACTGCATCACACACTTGCCAGTGGTCTCTTTCCTGCTTAAAATCTTAACCCTTTCCTAGCCCTCCCCTGGCAAACCTCATCATGTGTGGCCTTCCCTAAGTCCCACGTTCCCCTGTCAGGCCTGTCTTTCTAATGTTGGTCTTTGTAGAAATGTTGGGTGTATTTGGTACCGATTGCTGAGAAACTGTTTGCTGCATTTCCAGGGTTCATTCTCCAATGTTCCCGTCTCATTGCTGGATGAATACTTTGGCGACACGGACGACCCCCTGGAGCTCCGGAATCGCTTTATTGACCTGCAAGGCGACGTCATGTTTGTCATCCCAGCAATCACTGTAGCGAAACATCACCGAGGTGCGAAATCCAGCCTAAATCCAGATCACCAAAGTACAACTTGCACAAGACGAAAAGCAGTCAAATAAGACCCAACGATTCATACACATACAACCCACTATGTCATCCGTGCAGCCAGGGCCGGGCCGAGGCCAGAGAAGCAGGAGCCTATAGGCCACCCCATGTCTGCTATCATTAGCTGCGTGAATTGTGTATACAGTAATCTTCCATTTAAAAAGTGTCTTTGGTACAGTTCTTTGGCCTCCACTCCAGGAGTTCATTAGCAAGACATCGGCCTATGCAGAGGCGGGACAAGGTCCTCCAGCACCCAAGGCTGAGACACCAAAGTGCGCCCCTCCATCCCTCCCACCCCAGCCGTCACACACTGATTGCTATTACACTAAGAGGCCCCTCCTCCATCCCTCCCACCCCAGCCATCACACACTGATTGCTATTACACTAAGAGGCTCCTCCATCCCCACCCCAGCCGTCACACACTGATTGCTATTACACTAAGAGGCCCCTCCTCCATCCCTCCCACCCCAGCCGTCACACACTGATTGCTATTACACTAAGAGGCCCCCCCATCCCTGCCACCCCAGCCATCACACACTAATTGCTATTAGACTAAGGTGCCACAGGGCCCACAACCTCCCCAACACCTTAATAACTAGTTATCTGGCTTGCAGTCACTGCTATGTATCCCCTTTTCTTATTTCTTTCTGCTTCAAACACAATTAGGAATGACATCTGAATGAATTGTGCGCCCCCTCCTACACTGCGCCCCGAGGCTGGAGCCTCTCCAGCCTATGCCTCGGCCCGGCCCTGGGCCTATGCATTCTACTACATTTCACTACAGCAGCGCTTCCTAATAAATCACGCCCATTGTTTTTTTGTCTCTGCAGATTCTGGATCACCCGTCTATTTCTATGAATTCCGCCACCCTCCCTCTTTGTTAAAAGACAGCAGGCCAGGCTGGGTGAAGGCTGATCATGGTGATGATCTGATGTTTATGCTCGGACGTGTCTTCCTGAGAGATGGCTCTCTGTATAAGTCACGTAAGTCACATGTCTTTACAGGAGGTGGGCAGTGCCTAATCGTATGTAAAAATGAGAAGAGCAAAACGTCAAGAGAGCTCATTTCGGCGCAGTGCTGCGCTGATGAATGGTGCACCGCCTTAGGCCGTAATAAGAATTACAGTTAAAGAGTCACTAGGCGTCGTCAATAGCCGGTGCTCAAATTAATAATATTGCTGCCGGCAATAGCCAGAGCCAATATTATGTGTCCCCCTGAGTTGCTATAACTCTGAGTGGAATCATTTTTAGCCTAGCCAGGAGTTTAGCTAGAGCTCTGGCTACACTCTACACGCAAATTTGCTCGCACCATTTTTGAATGTATGCAAAGATGATCCTGAGAGCAAATACTGCTGCTCCCCACTGCATCAGATGCCATATATTTTGTAGGTATATGTTCAACGCCCCACTGCAGGCAAAAAAAAATGTTCCTAGATTTCTGGAGGCTGCCAGGACTCTGGCTCATAAGAAACCGCCTACTGCTCTCCATATGCTAAGACCCCATCATGCTGTGCAACAGGGATGCTCGGATAGAACTTTTTAAAATCCGAATTGATCCGGATATCCAGATCCGGTTCGGATATCCAAATCCGACCTTTTAGATATCCGCGTGAACGCGGATATCCGGACGCATTATCCGCGGATATCCGACCTATTCGGATATCCGGATAGACAAACCGGAAGTGCCTTTCAAAATGCTTTAAAAACGTTTTCAACCTTCAAAAACACCTTCTATCCTCTTACCCTCCTCCCCTCTCCCTGATTTTGTCTTCCAGGGATATGTAGGCTGTTAAAAGCAAGCTCACATACATTGGCCAGGAATCGAACCCAGGTCCACCGCTTAGAAGGCATCTATGCTCACTACTATACCACCATTGGTCAGGAATCAAACCCAGGTCAACTAACATTACAGAATGAAGCCAGCCATTTCACTCATCTCTTCAACTACAAGAAAGGCCCAGGAGTAGTCTTAGCTACCGTAATATCTGTTACGGCAGGGTCCTTATTACACTTTCTCTTATAGGGCTATGGAAACCATTTTGCCCATGCGATAAAGAGAGGTGCAAAAATGAAATCATGCCTAGCAGAGGATGGTTTCAATCCATCAAACTCTGGGTTATGGGCCCAGCACACTCCTGCTGCACCACTCTGCAGTATGCTTACATTTGTATATAATCTTCAAGTTTAAGAAAGGTACATTAGTTCCCTTCACAAAACGCAAGGCCGTCCCTGGGTGGGCTTGAACCTCCAACCTTTCGGTTAACAACCAAATGCACTAACCAATTGTGCCACAGACACTGTGCACACAATTGCTGCTAAATGGATATCTGGGGTTTTCTTCTGACAACTGTTGAACACAAAAGGCAAGGCCTTTTTCTCTTGGGTATATCACAATGGTACATGCTAGGCTGGCTTCAGCATGTAGTGCTGTCGGTAGTGTAGTGGTGAGCATAGCTGCCTTCCAAGCGGTGGACCTGGGTTCGATTCCTGGCCAATGTATGTGAGCTTGCTTTGGACAGCCTACAAATCCCTGGAAGGCAAGATCAGAGAGGGAGGAGGTCCTTTTTGCCACAGAACTTGTAATCCGGATTCGGATATCTGGGAGAAATCCGCGGATATCCGGGTCGTCCGTCAAACTATCCGCAGATAGCTATCCGGATTTCTGCCCAACTATCTGGAATCCGGATCCGGCCGGATAGTGTAAAAATGGTCGGATAGCCAGGTTACCCGAATATCCGAATGAGCATCCCTGCTGTGCAATGTGACAACAGCAAGTCTGACACTGTAAAGTGAATTCAACAGCTGGGAAATAATGCTGATGCTTAGAGCTAACAATTGAGACTTTAGGGAAACCTTTGGAAATATTATTACAGATTTTATAAACCAAAATAGGACATTTAGAAATGTTGACAACAAGAGATAATAGAATAGTTCCAGGCGTCCATTACTGGTGCTCAGAATCAGCCTCCTGTGTATCTCTTTCAGATGATTTCCCCGAGGAGGAGAAAACCCTTAGTAAAACCATGATGAAATACTGGGCCAATTTTGCTCGGACTGGGTAAGCAGAAGTCATTTTTGTCCTTTGGAATATATGTCAAACACCCGGAGGGCAATAAGAATCATTAGGGCTGGATCATCCACAAAGCAAACCTAGGCAGTTGCCTAGGGCCTGGAGATAGTCTTGGGCCTGGTGCATGCTAGCCCCGCCCAGGGAGGAGCAGAAACTACGCCAGTGCGAATCGACGCATCGTAGATGAAGTTTCAAAACTACGCTTACGAATCTACGCGTAGCGAAGTACCACTACGCGTAGCTTACGTAACATGTGTATTGCGTAGTGAACTACGAATGCGTTACTTGCGGCTAATTTTCCGCGTGTGATTGTATGCTTACAAATTTACGCATTGGAAAGGGAAATGTACGCATAGAAGAGTTCCTGGTATAAGTATTGAATTAATGCGTAAAATTTTCTGCATACAAGCATAAGCATCTGCATACACTACGCTTCACACTACGCGTAATTGCTTATTTTAACGCGTACTTTACGAAATGCATACGAAGCGAATATTTGATTTTGACGCCGTACTTTGGCAAAGCGTAATTGTGTAAAACTATGCGTAGTTCCAGCGTAGCAAAGTTGGCTGACTACGACCATCCCTGGCCCAGCCCCCTTCCCCCACCCACCAAATTTTACTAAAAAATAGCCAGGTGTGCATCAATGGTGAGCAAAAATTGCTATCTTGCCTATGGCCCCAATCCTCTTCTGAGTCACATGATGTAAAAAAACACACTAGTAGGTTCTCTTCTGTGAAAACTACAAGTCAGATCACCCAGTACTTGCAGAGAGTTGGGCTGCTGAAATCCAGTGAATGTTAAAGCGAAAGTAGATGAAAAGACTACATTAGGCGGGGTAGGGGAACAAATTGAAAAAAAAAAAAAGTTGAACTTACCCGGGGCCCCCACAGACATCCTGTGCCCGCGCAGCCACTCACCGATGCTCCAATCCCTGCCTCCGGTTCACTTCTGGAATTTCCAATTTTAAAGTCGAAAAACCACTGTGCCTGCATTGCCGTGTCCTCGCTCCCGCTGATGTCACCAGGAGCGTACTGCGCAGGCACAGACCGTACTGGGCCTTCACAAAACACTCCTGGTGACGTCAGTGGGAGGGAGGGCGTGGCCGTGCAGGCGCAGTGGTTTTCCGACTTTAAAGTCGCAAATTCCGGAAGTAAACCAGATGCGGGGATCGGAGCATCGGTGAGGGGCTGCGCGGGCACAGGATGTCTGCGGGGGACCAGTATAAGCCCCAAGTAAGTTACACTCAACTCTTTTTCCCCTACAGTACTCCTTTAAGTGATCATTTCAGGTGATTGCTACTTTCATTTATTTGGAAAAGAGAAAGATGGTCACTTGATGGGCAGCCTACTGGGCCAATCAAAGCGCAGAAATCTCATCCTTTAAAGAGAATCTGTATTGTTAAAATCGCTCAAAAGTAAACATACCAGTGCGTTAGGGGACATCTCCTATTACCCTCTGTCACAATTTCGCTGCTCCTCGCCGCATTAAAAGTGGTTAAAAACAGTTTTAAAAAGTTTGTTTATAAACAAACAAAATGGCCACCAAAACAGGAAGTAGGTTGCTGTACAGTATGTCCACACATAGAAAATACATCCATACACAAGCAGGCTGTATACACCCTTCCTTTTGAATCTAAAGAGATCATTTGTGTGTTTCTTTCCCCCTGTTCTCATGCACTGAAGTTTCAGGCTGCTCTTTTCTTCCTGCAAACAGCTTTGCCCTTGTTTGTAATTCCTCAGTATGTGAAAGCCCAGCCAGCTCAGAGGACGATTTATCCAGCTTGTAAAAGATAAGAGAGAAGAGAGAAGCTGCTCTAATCTAAATAATACACAGGCAGTGTGCAGAGAGGGGCCTGGAAGGGTGAGTTCACAGCAGAACCACAACACTGAAGAACTTGGCAGCCTTCCAGACACAGGCTGACAAGTCTGACAAGAGAGAGATAAGTTGATTTATTACAGAGACTGTGATAGTATAAAGTGCTGCAGTAAGCCAGAACACATTAGAATAGCTTTTGGAACTTGTAGGATGATAAAAAACAGGATGCAATTTTTGTTACGGAGTCTCTTTAAAGCCACTGGACCTACCGGGGCTCAGTGAGCGCTCCTTAAAGAGACTCTGTAACAAAAAAAGTTCCCCTGGGGGGTACTCACCTCAGTAGGAGGAAGCCTCTGGACCCTATCGAGGCTTCCCCCGTCCTCCTTTGTCCCACGGCAGTCTCGCTGCAGCCCACAGAACGCACAGCCGACAATTTGTCAGGCTGTGCAATATTTACCTTCCCTGGCTCCAGCGGGGGCGCTGTTGCGGCTCTCAGCATGGAGATAGGCAGAAATAGCCGATCTATGTCGGGTCCGTTCTACTACGCAGGCACAGGAGACTTGTGCCTGCGCAGTAGAGTGGCCAGACAGCAATCGGCTATTTCTGCCCATCTCCGAGCGGAGAGCCGATACTGCGCCTGCGCTGGAGCCAGAAAAGTAAATATTTACATCCCCGCCATTCCGGGAGCTTTTTCGCCGCAGCCGTGGGACACAGGAGGACGGGGGAAGCCTCGATAGGATCCGGAGGCTTCCCCCACCTGAAGAGAGTACCCCCCAGGGGAAGGTTTTTTTAGTTACAGAGTGTAATTTAGCAGCGCATGCTATGGTCGCATAGCATGCGCTGGAGATTACGTTGCGCTGCTGTACAGCACTACAGCATTGCAGCTTATTGAATCAACCCCATAGTGCTGTAGGCATTAACTTTGACAGAGGTGGCCTTAGAGTAGGCGGGGCCTGGGGCGAGTGTCATATGCGGGGCCTAGAGCCATATATGCAGGCCATATACCATACCACCACACTCACGGGCTTGTCCACCTCTAATGCAGTATGTCTTATTATTGTTTAAAAAATTGTTAAAGGCCACTAAGCCAAACAATATAGGAACAATTGCAATACTTAATGCAATCAAACAGCCAATAGTACTACCATTCACCATCTGATTACATTACGTATTGTAATTATTCTTATATTGGTTTAGTGGCCTTTAACCAACTGATGGGTTCTAGGCTGGCTGGGGATGGGAGTTAAAAAGAATGGGAAGTCCAAAGTTTGTATTGCTGTCCAGCTCCCCAGACAGCCTAGCACCCATCCCCAACTCCTCAACCAGCCTTGTACCCATTCCCAGCAAGCTTAAAACTCATTCCTTGCTCCCCAACCAGCCTATCACCAATCCCCAGCTCCTCAGCCAGCTTAGAACCCATTCCTTGCTCCCCAACCAGCCTATCACCAATCCCCAGCTCCCCAGCCAGCTTAGTATCCATCTCCATCTCCCCAGCCAGCCTAGCACCCATCCCCAACCAGCCTTGTACCCATTCCCAGCTCCCCAGCAAGCTTAGAACCCATTCCTTGCTCCCCAACCAGCCTATCACCAATCCCCAGCTCCTCAGCCAGCTTAGAACCCATTCCTTGCTCCCCAACCAGCCTATCACCAATCCCCAGCTCCCCAGCAAGCTTAGTATCCATCTCCATCTTCCCAGCCAGCCTAGCACCCATCCCCAACCAGCCTTGTACCCATTCCCAGCTCTCCAGCAAGCTTAGAACCCATTCCTTGCTCCCCAACCAGCCTATCACCAATCCCCAGCTCCTCAGCCAGCTTAGAACCCATTCCTTGCTCCCCAACCAGCCTATCACCAATCCCCAGCTCCCCAGCAAGCTTAGAACCCATTCCTTGCTCCTCAACCAGCCTATCACCAATCCCCAGCTCCCCAGCCAGTCTAGCACCCATTCCCAGACAGCCTAGCACCCATCCCCAGCTCCCCAGACAGCCTAGCATCCATCCCCAGCTCCCCAGCCAGTCTAGTACCCATTCCCAGCTCTTCAGCCAGCTTAGAACCCATTCCTTGCTCCCCAGCCAGCCTAGCACCAATCTCCAGCTCTTCAAGGCAGCGTAGCACCCATCTCCAGCTCCTCCGCCAGCCTAGAACCCATCCACAGTTCCCCATCCAGCCTAACACCCATCCCCAGCCAGACTGGGTACACACCCCAAGCTCGCCAGCCAGCCTGTACCTACCCCCTAGCTCCCCATCCAGCCTCTACCTATCCCTAGCTTCCAATCAAACCTAGCACCAATCCCCATCCAGTCTGGAGGCTCCAGCCTGAGCCCCCTCTGGCTCCAGTCCATGCTCAACTGACTGACCTAAATGCCCCTAAATGAGGCTATTGCCCATTACCTTAATCTGACATTTGGCAAGCTTCACGTCAGTGCAGAGATTCATTACAAAAATGCAAACAGCATAGCACAGTATAGCATGCTGAAGACAAAAACCTAAGCAATGAAAGGCAGGTCGGTGCAAAATATAAGGTGCGTAAAACAAAATAGGAAGATCTGTGTAGTTGTTAATGACATGCTGCTCAGAACACAAACAGCTAGACTTCTGTAGACCTTTCCTTCACCACTTCCACCCCCCCCCCCCCCCCCCCCAAGGCCGCCTCTGAACTTTGAGCTCACTCAGAGATGGTACACTGGACCTTATTTATACTGACCTGGGGCTTCCTCCAGCCCCATGAGCACCGGGGCCCCCCCTCACTGTCCTCCTAGGGTCTTCCATTCTGCCGCTATAACTCCCGGTAATCTGGGCAGTTGCGGGGTTCAGAAAGTGTGCAGAAAGTCTATTTAGGTGCTCCACACATGAGCTGGTGGCCATTTCAGATGCAGTCTTAGTGGTATGCGCTAGCGTCCTCCTCGCTGTTCAGCATAATGTAAGTTACACATTTTTTTTGCTTAGCTGCTCCCAAGGTTTTAAATTTAGGTTAGGTCACTTGCCCGGAGGTTTGCCTCACCTTGGTGCAAGTGTCCTGGCAGAGGCGGTGTATGCCTGTGCGATTAACCATTCAATTGCAGCATGTGTTTAGGGATGCGCAGCCTTTCCCCCACTGTTTCTTAACTCTGTAACTACGTAACTATCAGGTTAGCTGCTCCCAGCCCCTCCTCCTGAGTTTCCTGTTTGCATGATAAGTAGTAGCAGATTTGCATATGATTTGCATCTGAATTGAATGCAAAGTGTGCAGAAAGTCTATTTAGGTGCTGCACACTGAGCTGGTGGTCATTTCAGATGCAGCCTTAGTGGTATGCGCTGGAGTCCTCCTCCCCTTCTGCACATGCGTGGCACCCCTCGTCTTGCTCCCATCCCCTGGAGCACTCTGGTGCAGAACATTCCAGAAGACGGAAGCACATCGAGGGGTGCGCAGAAAACGACAGGTGGAGACTGTCCGGATTACCGGGAGTCATAGCGCCAGAACAGGGCACCCGAGGAGGACAACAAGGGAAGTCCCGGTGCTCATGGGGCTGGAGGAAGCCCCAGGGAAGCATAAATAATGGCCAGTGTACCATCTCTGATACACTTTAAGGTGCTAACCATTTTCCTTTCTCACTCCCTGCAGAGACCCCAACGGCCCAGGCCTGGTTCACTGGCCGCAGTACGACCAGGATGAGGACTATCTGCAGATCGATATACAGCAGAAAGCAGCTCAGAGACTGAAGAATGAAAAGTATAAATTCTGGACAAAAGTTCTGCCAGAGAAAATCCAGAAGATGTCTGGACAGACTGGAGACCGCGCTGAGCTGTAGAGTGGTCAGAGGAGGAGATAAGGACTACAGAAATCTCATGCACAGGAATGATATCTCCCAAACCTGCCTTCAGCCACCACTAGGGGGCCTGAGAGCAAAGCGGATTTTAAAGTGCAACTAAACTCAGAACGTCCTCTCTGCTCTAAAAGACTAGCCACAGCGTGATAACATTTATGGAAAAAACATTTCTTAATTACGATTTATGCAAGAAGTTTTGAATCAGGATGATATCATTTAACTTTATTAATTTTAAGATTAATACAAAGTGACCTTTTGGCTAATAATAAGCCTTCATTGGACTTGGTGTCCTGTCCTGTGCAGGAGTTCAGGCCTACTTTAAACAAAAGATGAAAATTATCTCCTAGGAGAAAAGTGAATGGGATCGGGTTCAGCATCTCTTGCCATTACTGTCAAATCGTATTATCTTCTTTGATTCATTGAGTTTTTGTCGTTGAAAGATTTGTTTTTAACAAAGTTTTTGAAAAAAAAAGCAATTTTTTGATGCAATAAAGTTTGATACAGAGTTTTGGAATTATCAACATTCTCTGTGGTTTCTCAAGATTATCTATCCTTCTAAATGCATATATGAATCTACTTGAGTGCGGTGGCCTACTCGAGTGAGGATCCTTGTAAATCAGTCATTAAAGCGTACCAGAGATGATAAAAGAATTTTTTTTATACATACCTGGGGCTTCCTCCAGCCCCATGTGCTCGGATTGCACCTACGCCGCCGTCCTCAGTCTTCGCAGGAGAGGAGAAAGAGATTGAGGAGTAGACTACACAGGAGGTAAGTATGACAGGTGTATGGTTATTTTGACTTTTTATTTTCAGTTCAGGTTCTCTTTAAAGGTCCACTATCGTGAAAAAAAAGTAGGCAGTTAAAATCTGACAGAATCGACAGGTTTTGGGACAGTCCATCTCCTTATGGGGGATTCTCAGGATTTTCTTTTGTTTTCAACAGCATGGCAGTTGCAAAGTCTAACTGACAAAGAAATGTGCAAGTGATTAGGGAGGCTGGCTGGTATTTTACTATTTTGGCAGTTAAACTGCTGTTCAGGGGATGCTGGCGGTCCCCCCCGATGGCGTCACATCTGAGTGCAGTCATGCTCAGACGTGACATGTTGTAGTTCTCTTCCGACAGATATCAAGCGCTGACACGTGGCGTTACAAATGCTGCCAATCGCCTGCATTTCAATTGCACCCAATTAGCACTCATGGGCGGCAGACAGGGAGCTTAACCGCTTGACGGACACACCATTCAGGTTCCCGCCTGGAAGAGGCGTAACAAACTGGAAAAACAGACTGTAAAGAACGTGAGCTGAAAGAACGGAAGCTGTGACGTTTTGTAAAGATATTTATTATTAATTGCATTCAGAATATGAAACCGTGGAATCTAGATCTTCACATTGTAAAAAATAATGAGAAGGTGCTGTGGTTTGTGTGCGATATATACATAGCAGGAAGACTAGCGCGCCTCTGCTCCTCCCAGCTTAGTACATGGGTTGGGGGAGAATTGCAGCCTTTGTAGGATATTTTTACCATTTGCGCATGCGCTGTGCTCCCCCCCCCCCCCCCCACTTCCTGTGACGGTGGAAGAAGTTAGGGTAGACATAATCCTGAGGTTCTTGGAGCGTACCTGAGACCTAGAAAAAAAATATACATACTTCAGGCTTCCTCCAGCCCACTTTAGGCTAATCAGTCTTTCGCCGGCCGTCTTCCCAGGCAGCCTGGACCCTCCGCTAGTCAGCATGGTAATTCGGCCAGTCGGTGCAGGCGCAGTCCGGACGTGCGCGCTCCCCCATTGCGCTCCTGCGACTGGGCGTGTGTGACCAGGCCGCAGTGTGCCTCTATTAGCGCATCTAACGGAGAATCCAGGCTTCCTGTAAAGACGGCGAGGGAGCGATTACCCTGAGGTGGGCTGGAGGAAGCCCCAGGTATGTATAATTTTTTTTTATTTTTCTGGGTCTCAGGTTTACTTTAACTGTTCCCCACTCTATAAAGCAAAGTTTAGCTAAAATTCCAGTAGTGTAAAGAGAACTAATCAGATTAGCTGTAATGTAGCGACAGCTATGACGGTCATTTTCACGCTGCCACCAGCTTTGCTAGTTCCGGGGCAGAGCATGCAGCTTACACTAGCTTCAGAATAGAGTAGCAGACAGCATGGAGAAGTAGGTGATTGGTTAGATAAATTTGTAAGCCTCCAATTTGCTGTAACTGTGAAAACTGATCACATTTCTCTACAAGTCTTCCTTCGAGTAACTCCCCCTACAGAGCTGTTTTCAACCCAGAATTATCACTGATTGCAGCAATAGCAGCCTTCTGTTGTATACAAGCGTTGGCACTTTTCCTTTATTTATCCCTGAGACAGAATCAAAGTATAATACACCAGTTTCCTGTACAAAGAGGGCCTGTCCTTGCCATGTTTTCAGTCCGCTGGCCCCTGGTGGACGGAGAAGGTCTGCAGATCCAGCTGTACGGAATGCACGCTGCACCGCTCCAAGCCCTGAAACGGCAAACACACGGTCAGGACTGCTTCCTGCCACTGGAGGGTGGTCAGCGGCTACCGCAGACACCGCGAGAATCTGTTATTACCCTGTAACAAGCAGCAGCACATTATGCAGCTCTGTACAATATAGTTACCCTGTGTCAGGGGAGCGTAACAATACCCCCTGCAAAGTATGCAGCCGCAGGGGGGCCCAGTAGCCACAGAGGGCCCTGTGTGTGTGGGGGGGTTATTTTCCCTGTCCTGAGAGACTGGCAACTAAAGATGCGGAGAAAAAAAGCTTTCTGCTCTCTGCACAATTATTTTAATGACTGCAGCTTCTCAGCCACTGATAAGGAATCATACAAAGTTTTGTAGACAGAGATTTGTAGACAGTCCCTATTCAGTGTGCAGCAGGATCTTGTGTACAATGCCCAGCCCCCAACCTCTCTACCCCTCCCCAAGTGCTGTGTACTGTAGTGATGCTGGAGGAGTCTGCAGAGCCCCGCCCCCAACCTCTCTACCCCTCCCCAAGTGCTGTGTACTGTAGTGATGCTGGAGGAGTCTGCAGAGCCAGTTGTGCACCATCAGAGATGGACAGAGTGAGTGTAATAAGCTGTGGCTGGGAGCACTCTCGTCTGTCAGTTTTCCGTATGTGTGTCTGTATGAGTGAAAACATGCACGTTTTATCACAAGAGCTAATGCATTTGATAGAGAAAATGTCTGCGGTGCTTCACTGCTGTCTGTTTTTATCGGCATGGGGAAAACACATTCAAGTGTGCACTAGCCAATTGAATAACATTGGTTCTCAGTTTACCTGTGCAGAAAGGGGGAGGGGGCCCAGTGGTTTTTAGTTACGCCCCTGCCCTGTGTCCAACTTTGTATGTAGGGACGGTCAGATAGATGCAAATAATTCTGAATTGATACAGGATTATGCAAATTTATGCAACTTAAAAATGAACCAGTAGAATACCACCTCGGGCTTCCCTGCACAAAGGTGCTGCTGTTTGCAGGGACCATATGACAGCTGATGTACACTCAGGCGTTTCCTAGGCGCTTTGCTGATCTCTGGCAATCAGCAAAGCGCTGCTACAATGTATTCCTATGGATACATTCACACTGAAGCGATTGCGATCGCAAAAGCGCTGCATGCCGCGTTTTCGGGGCAATTGCTCTGTGATTCTCAATCTATTGAATGGGAATCACAAGCGCAAATCGCGGCAGAATCGCGAGATTTTAGTTAAATCGCGATCGTGGAGCCGAACCTGATCGCAGGCTAGCGGCGCTACAAGCGCCGAGTGTGAACTAGCCCTGAGAGTCTATGCATCAGCTATTAGGCAACGGCTACAGGGTGGGGAGGCTGTCTAGAATGCCATCTTACCTCCACTGTATTTCTGATATGCTTTAACTTCAGATTATAGGACTTTAAGGGCCCGTTTCCACTTGTGCGATGTGAATTTTGCATGCGGGTGTATGCGAATTTTGATGCGAATTCTCACGCAAATTCGCATGAATGACGATGTATGCAAATTTAACCATGGCAGTGCCTGTGTTTTTTTCCATTGATTCCATGCGAATTTGCATGAAAATTCGCATACCAAAAACCACATGCAGATTACCTATTAAATACATTGTATGCGAATCGCATAGCGGTATGCAAATTCTGATGGCTCTGCCGTGCAGATTTTTCACGCGGACGAAAACGCTCAGAAATCCTGACAAGTGGAAACAGTCCCATCCACTTGTATTGGCTATGCGAATTTGCATGCGGCAAACGCATGCAAATTCGCGATAGTGGAAACGGGCCCTAAAGGACACCTGAAATGAGAGGGATATGGAGGCTGCCATATTTTTTTCCTTTTGAACAATACCAGTTGCCTGGCTGTCCTACTGATCATCTGCCGCTAATACTTTTAGCCATAGCCCCTGAACAAGCATGCAGCAGATCAGATGTTTCTTACATTATTGCCAGATCTGTCAAGATTAGCTGCATGCTTGTTCCTGGTATTAGTAAAACACTACTGTAGCCAAAGAGACCAGTAGGGCTGCCAGGCAACTGGTATTGTTTAAAAGGTAATAAAATCTGGATAAAAATCGCATAAGTGTCCAGTGCTTTTTCCGCTGAAAAAATCACCCACGCAAAAGGCAAGCGCTAATTGCTAGCGTTTGGGGATTTGTAAGTGTGGATGGGTCCTAACTTAGTTGATGCAGTGTTATGCAGTTTTTGTATGCAAATTTATGGCACTTGAAAATGAACCAATTAAATCCTCGTAAAATTTTCTGCAGACGCCCATGGACTCAAGGGTGAACATTCGCATCTCAGCTTCTACACAAGTATGTAAATCATCCACCACTGACCTGTGTGTTCTCTAGCAGGCTCTGTATGATGCCTTTCTGCTCCGCCTCTTTTGTTAGGACATACAGGAAGCCGCCTCCTCCTGCCCCCGCCAGGCTCTGCCCGTACACATGTGGCTCTAAGGTATCCATTATCCGGCGCACGGCCAGCGGCTCACAGCCTGGAGCCATGCACTTCTTCTGCTGCCAGTAGGTGGAGAGGCAATGACCTAGCAACTGCATGTCCCCTACAAAATAAACATATATTATACTGTATATAGATAGAAAACAACAGATGTTCATACAGAGAAATGCTGTGCCCTGACTTTACATCATAGCATCAAATACTTATCAGGCTGACGCATATCACAACACAAGCCGAGACACAGCCCCCTTCTCTGTGCAACTGTGGTCAGTGCACCACTGTCAGAAACTGCTACATAAATTCAATGTATCAAAATAGCACCATCTAATGTTTGGTCATGGCAACTGTCATTGCACTTAAAGAGGAGCTGTCAGTTATACTGCCTCAAAAAAAAAATCTAACTTTCAGGCATAAAATCAATTCTCTATTTTTATCTGGTAAACAAGTAATAAGGATGCTAACCAGGCAATCCAAAAGTTACACATCACTATTACTTTTCTTCTTGATAAATGATCATTGTTATAATTTAAGTAGGCCTCAGTTACTTGGCCTGAGGTTTATGTAAAAGGCTTGTCCGCAGTGTATGCCTTTAAAATCAATAGAGGTTTTGTGATGCAGGCAGAGGCATCTCAGGGTCTGCGTGTAGCAGAGGATACACGCAGATACTGAGAACATGTTCCTAAAAGAAGGCCATCGGCCTACTCTGACCTCCACGTACACCACAGGAACAGTAAACATCGGCCATATTTACTAAACATCCACATTCCTGCATTTAGGTCAAATGCCTCATTGATTATTAATCAAGTAGGTGGGTATGATGACACCACGAGTGGGTTCACCAATAATCTGATCTAGGGGGTGGCAAAGATAATGTCATATTTAACTCTTCCCTAGTCGGTATTAAACCCGGAGTGAGCGATGGAGAAAGCATTCTGCTTCTTCCTTCCGCACTAGCTCGCAAGGCCGACTGGGACCTCTAAGCATGTTCTTCCTTTCTGTAATCTGATATAATGTATGCTGTACATAGGTAGTTTAGTGTAACGTAGTTAGGAAGAAGGTACCTGATTGACTTCAGCAGGGAGTCTAATCACGAGCTTGTAACGCAACATGAAGATTGGCATGGCTAGGATATGATGAATGTATCTATTTGTATTCCTGTTTCCTGAATAAATAACGTAAACATTGAAGAAGCCTGAGAAAGTCTATCTCCTGTTTGCTGTGTGGAGAGTCAAGTGATCTCACAGTCTGTGAGACGGTGGTGTCGAAGCAAGGTGATATAAGAACAGTTTATAACAGTGGTGCCGAAACCCTTCCCTGCCTAGCAAAACAGGCAGACGGGGCCGGGGCCGAAGAAGTTTTCAAGATATTCCACAGCAAAACAAGCGGAATAGACGTGGACTGTTAAGCTTATCAAGCTGAGACTGATAAGCTGGTGTGAGTGTGTGGGAGCCGAGCACACGGGCTGCAATTCGAGGAAACCAGCGGCGAAACTCGTGGATGTTAAACTTTGACTGTAAGTGCACGCAGTCATAGCCTAAACTGGATCGCAGGTGACTGGAAGGCTCCGAGGCCGGCTGGCAGCTGCCGCTGGAGATCGATCCGCTGAGCCAGTGTGGGTACACAGAGATGACGCTCAGTGGTTCCAGGGATCCACTCAGTTTCGTGGAGTTGCCAAAAGCTGGTCGAATTGGCAGGCGTACGAAGTCCTCTCAGGCAAGTATGATTTATGTTGTTATATGGCGTTATCTGTGTTGTATTTGGTGTTATAACAAGGAGAGGATAATGTGGTCATATGTACATTCTGTGTTAATTGCAGCGTGGAGGCTGCGTGCTTCATTTTTTTTTTTTGTTCCTGCTTCTATGTTGGTTTTGTTTGTTTTTTCTCCCCGTCCAGAGACTGGGAGTGATGCCAGCTGTGTTTTAGCCTAGAAGAGAGCGCCCCGCTGAAGAGATTAGGGGGGGGGGGGGGGGGGGGCGGCTGTCGAGCAGGTGGAGGGGGGAGAGAGGGGATAGAAGAGGAAAGCGAGTGTCTTTCTGTTTGTGAGATGTTCTGCAAGTTTCTCGCATTTCCAGTCGGTGCTGCTGCTAACACGTTTTTCAATGTCTGTATTGTGTTGTTGGGTGTGTGGCAAGCTCCGCCTGATAACGGTCTCAGAAGAAGTTCTAGCTGGGATGTTAACAGTTAAAACAGTTAAAGTGGTTTGGAGTCGTATTGCTCGTTCGGGCGGTTCTTAGTTATGTCTGTGATAGAGTGAGAAAGATTCCTACGTCTCTGGGGATCCGTATGTCTGATTGCAGTTCGGATTACAGCTGAGACGTGAAGGAATGCTGAGGCTGATCTTTGTGCACAGTGGATAGCGTAGTGAGAGGTGCAAGCTTATCTAGTTCCAATCAGTGCCGCTAAAAGTTCTAAATGTATATATAGGTTTAATGTTGTAGTCATGTCAGACTGATAAATGTGCGTCTCAGAAGTATTAGCTGTTAATATGGTTTAGAGTTACGCTGTGCGCTTGAGTAGTTCTGGGTTATGGCGGAGATATGCTGCAGATGATTTGTGAGGAGAAAGAGGTTTCTACGTTCCTGGGTGATGCTAAGATGTAAAATATTTACCATTGCAGCTGTGACGCGGTTTGTCTCAAGTTTGGCAAGCATCCCAGAGAGTATAGGTAGCGGAAGGCTGACTCTCGGTAAAATGTATCGATGCTGTGTGTAACTATGCATAAAAATGTATGTTCTGTGTGAGTTTGTTTTCTTTCCTAAAGTTATAGGAACGAGAGGCTGCTATGGGAGCAGCCATCTTAGCTGGCAGTCCAGGACTCAAAATGGCGGCAGTGGAGAGAGCCCGCCCCCAAGAGTCATGGCCCCCACACGTCATGGCAGGGGGGAGGAGGGGCTGGGGGATCCACATCACGTCTGGCTGTGCTCGCGGCTCCGGGCAGAACAGCTGAAAGGGAGGGGGGGTAGAAATACAGAGACATGCTACTGTGTGTCTCGGTTCTCGAAGTATTTCCCCAGAGGTTTTCCCTGAGTCCATGGAAAGGAATGCCAGGATACGTGCACCAAGCTATTACTGTCAGATTAGCAGGAGCACGGAGAGGAAGTGTGTCCCAGCTAGGTGCAGGGACACACGTAGAAGTGCAGGTCAGGAAAGTGTCTGTACTGAGTTGCTTACGGGATTATTCCTGTAACTGGGGCACCTTAATGGGTGGTGCAGCATGAGTTCCCAATAGAGTATAGGGGGGGACAGTGCATCAGGGGGGTGCCGGAGTTGGAAAAAAGGGAGTTAACCAATCCGGGTTTCCGTCGCCGCTGATGCAGAGCGGTAACGTTTTTTTCCGGTTTTTGTCGTGGACAGGGCCAGAGCTTGACTAAGAGGTCTATGCTGGGCTGGGGCTGTTTTTTGTGCGTTTTTTTTCGTCCACTGATTGGTCAAATATGTTTTTTTCCAGCTCCTATCAATTGTAGCACAAAGAACAAGAACTGACAGCAGTTCATGGGGCAATTATACAAATGAAAGAATTGCCATGTACAGAGTGACAGTGTATCAGTACGGTGTTTGCCATGTGACTACCTACCACGTGGGCAGTCAGGGATCTGCATACAGGCATGTGACACTGGTATGCTTAGCCCGGCACCCGGTGTAGTTTAAGTGTTAAATGCTCCTTTCTACAGGGAGGCAGCCATTTTTTTTTTTGCAGTTTAGATAGTGGCACGGCAAACATTGATCAGAGGGTACAACACACAGAATTTCTAGCAGAGCTGGTATCGCGATGAAGTTCTAGATAAGTTAATGCGAAAATGAGTAAGAGCATTGCAGGCTCACCTGCAAAGCAGCAACAGGTGTGGCATCCGGAATCCGTGCATGCGACGGCTGCGCATGGACAGATAGGGGGGGGATGTGGAGTGAGCTGCAATGAGGTGAGAGCTTCCAGAGGTGAAGTCCGTGGGAGCATATGTTAAACAGGTAAGTACTGAGGATAGTACTGAGGTAGGGGGGTGAAGTTTAACTCCAATCTACTAAAAAGAGTAAACAGAGTTCATGAGAACCATAAAGCAACGAGATCAATTACGATATATAGTGATCAATTTAAAGTGTACAGAGTACAAGCCACAGGGCGAATCCCAAATCACTAATAAGAATTGATTTGTTTGTATTTTGATTTCAGGAGTTGGGCAATATGGAATCGAGACAGCTGCAGTGCTGGCAGCAAAGATGGAGATGTCAGTCGGATAAGCGAAAGGTTCCAGATGCCAATCTAACTTTGGAGAAACACGAGATTCCTGAAATTGGAAAGAGACTAAAACACGAGATTCCTGAAATTGGAAAGAGACTAAAACACGAGATTCCTGAGATCGGAAAACGTCTAAAAAAAACTGACTGAGCAAAGCATAGTGCAAATTGCTAATGTTTTTCTTTCCCAAGGTGGTGCTTTTATAATGAAGAGTACCGTGCTGATGGTGATCCTAGGTTGCCATTTCGTCCTAGGAGAATGAAGAGAGGACATTCTCGTGCATAATAAGGGGTTAATGAAAACACAAGTGCCAGGTGCAGACAAATTTCATGGCACAATGTGGGTGAAAGGTCTGAAGGGTCAGGTGTGCTGGAAGGGTGACGTGAACGGCAGTGTAAATCTGCTATTGAATGTCACACTCCTAGAATCGATGCACCGATCCAAAGTTGTGTTAAAAGGTACATTGCAGTACAATGGGTACATGCAAAAGGTGGAGTGTGTGATTCAGGGGTACCTTGTCTTGGTTATGCAGAGTGAGATGGTTCCAGATTGGAGAGGAACGAGTAGGAGGCGTCAATTCTCCTGCCGGAGAGACGCGGGGGACAACATCACACTCTGGAACTACCAACAACAGAGAGTGCCTCTGAAACAACTATACACACGTAAAGGCTGGAAAGCCGAGGGTTTGTGGCTCTCGAAACAAGAAGTAAAAATCGAGATCAAGCCACATTTCCAGGTGACAAAGAGGGTGGGGAGAGCGGTCCCGGGGGAGGGAAAGCCAACACAGGTAACATCCTCACTACAGGGGTCACAACATGAGACAATACCACACAGTCCATATTCCAGCACTTATCCTCATGCTAGATGGGTAAGTGAGGAGGTACTCTTAATCGAACGATTGCAGAGAGTACATTCTTCCCGACCTAAGGTACGCATTTTGCCCCAGGACATAAGGGGGCAAAGGTCCAAACAGGACAGTTGGGAACAGCGTTTGTCATTGATATGCTAATCAATTTCCCAGAAGAAAGAGTACCTACCGTATTCTTCTGGGGAGGGCCACAAGGGTTAGCATGAGACATGAGTTGGATGGATCCGGGGACCTTTTGGAGTAGAGAGGTAGAATCCTGGGATACATCAGGTAGCACCCCGGGGACTCTCTATGACGGAAGGGTGATGGGACTAAAAAGGGGGAGTTTAAAAATAGCTCCCTTAGTCCGGGAGGATGAAGGACCATGGACATATGGTTTTTGCATCCCACAGTCCCTAGAGTTTAAGGGTCCAAATAGATCTTGCATAATGAGAAGGGGAACCGTGACAGTAAAAGTGGGGGTTCCCCCAACGCCTAAAGCTCAGGTAGTCACCCTGTCAGGGACTACTCAGGAACCCCACCTACTGTCATGTGAGACACATCAGGTTGTAAAAAGTGGCCCTTTCCAGTTAAATCAACTGAGGGCGACTCCAGTGATCATGGAGGCCCAGCTTCAATTGATCACTTGGCAGATTAATTTAGAAGAGTGGGTAATATCTAATATATACCCTAACTGCAGCACTGTCACTGCCACCGTCATGGGCACATTCCACGGGGAATAGCGTAGCCAGAAGAAGGTCCCGAGATTTAACAGATACACTCTTGGGAGGAATGGGCGCTGGAATGGGGGTAGCAAACAGTGTAGACATAGAAGGGATGACGGAGGTCATTCAACAATTAGGCACATTGGGACAACAGAATGTGGGTACCCAACACCATCTGAACTTGGTTTTGGAACAGTTAACGCACAACACCTATAGAGTTCAGGGGTACACTCAAAGGCACATTCAAATAATTCTTCAGAAGATGATTGAACATGCTAGGGGTACTGCATGGGAGACAGCATGCCTGTCAATGCAGACCGAGTTAACAGCAGATTTTAAGATAATGGCTCAAGCCTTATCAGAAGGTAAAACTCCTTTACAGCTGAGACTTGACAAGGAGCGATTTGTCGATTTTCCGGGGGAAGGATCTTTTGCATGGAGGCACCGAGAGGTGTGGATAAACAAATGGATGGGGTGCGACAATTTTTTATGCACCGCTACTTCCTTAGTTCCTACCGGCGGAGAAACTCAGGTAGTTTTTCCAGTAGTATCCCTGGGTACACCTGTTTCCTCAACACATGTCTTACACCATGACCTGAGAGGTCAACGGTTTTTGGTGCTAGACGGGGAGGTGAAACAAGTAGATTTGTCATCATGCTGGCAATTCTCAGAGAGGTACCTGTGTTTGCCGGGGCAAGTCCGATTTAGTGAGGACGCCTGCTGGCTCAATAACACAGAGTGCGCAGCTGCCATTCAAAAGATCCCTCCTAATGCCAAACCAATATCTCCGGTGGCTGAAGGAAAAGTGTGTTTTTTAAACATGAGGTCAAATGACACATTCATTGTACATTTTCATAATTGTTCCGATAGGGTTGGTCTTTTAAGGGGAACATATTGTGTGAGCGGAGATCCCATACGGATCAAGTCATCCAGGTTTGACTACGTGATCCCTCAAATTGTGAGGAGAACTCTAAAGTTCAAAGCTCCACAGGAGGTGCCCATCCTGAGGGATAACACGCCATGGGACAAATGGGTACAGGTTTTGACACAAGATCACACTTTGTTAAAACGGTTAAACAAACAGAACACTAAATTAGAGGTGATATTTCGTCATGATCAAGGTGATCTTAAAGAGGTTGAACACAAATATAATCAGGTGAGTTCCAGTCTGACCTGGTGGAAACGGTTTCTGGCAATATTCCAGGGACATTCGGACTGGGCCTCTGCAATTCAGAATTTCTTCCTACATCCACTGGTCATAGTGATGAGGGTGGCAGTCTTGGGAATCATTATACAGGTGAGTTTGTGAGTAAAATTACGCAAACAAATTAACCTGGTCCAGAGATTGGTGCCTCATAAACAATCTCATGAACCCATATTTTCAAATTAAGGGATATACAGGGTTATGGGTATAGGTTTAGTAGTACCTGTGATGGAGCTGATTGTATAAAGGCGTTCTTTTAGAAGGCACCTGGCACTGCTCCCTTGAGTAACAACCAAACGAGTTTCACTTTTCTGTGGTCATGCAAGTTTGTGAGTGATACGTAAGTGACGCAAAAGCTGAGCATGTGGTATAGAGGGATTTAGAAGTAGGGCCTCCCCAGAGAGCCTGGTTACAGGAAGACCAAGAGGTCGTGCTCTCTCTCTTCGAGGGATAACCACCGAGAGCAGAGAAGTTGTGTGAGCACGAACATCGAAAAGTGAAACATAAAAGAAAGAAACCAGGTACTGGGAGGTTCAGACGCTGGGAGGTTCAGACGCTGGGATGTGCGGGTCAAGCCGTTTTAGGGGGGATTGTTATAATTTAAGTAGGCCTCAGTTACTTGGCCTGAGGTTTATGTAAAAGGCTTGTCCGCAGTGTATGCCTTTAAAATCAATAGAGGTTTTGTGATGCAGGCAGAGGCATCTCAGGGTCTGCGTGTAGCAGAGGATACACGCAGATACTGAGAACATGTTCCTAAAAGAAGGCCATCGGACTACTCTGACCTCAACCACAGGAACAGAAAACATTGGCCATGTTTACTAAACATCCACATTCCTGCATTTAGGTCAAATGCCTCATTGATTATTAATCAAGTAGGTGTGTATGATGACACCACGAGTGGGTCCACCAATAATCTGATCTAGGGGGTGGCGAAGATGATGTCATATTTAACTCTTTCCTAGTCGGTATTAAACCCGGAGTGAGCGATGGAGAGAGCATTCTGCTTCTTCCTTCCGCACTAGCTCGCAAGGCCGACTGGGACCTCTAAGCATGTTCTTCCTTTCTGTAATCTGATATAATGTATGCTGTACATAGGTAGTTTAGTGTAACGTAGTTAGGAAGAAGGTACCTGATTGACTTCAGCAGGGAGTCTAATCACGAGCTTGTAACGCAACATGAAGATTGGCATGGCTAGGATATGATGAATGTATCTATCTGTATTCCTGTTTCCTGAATAAATAACGTAAACATTGAAGAAGCCTGAGAAAGTCTATCTCCTGTTTGCTGTGTGGAGAGTCAAGTGATCTCACAGTCTGTGAGACGGTGGTGTCGAAGCAAGGTGATATAAGAACAGTTTATAACAATCATTCCCCAGTTTACATGACTCTGGTACATTGCCGCACAAAGGAAGTTGCAGGGCATGCTGGGTTGTCTTGTTTTGCTTCTTTACTTTCCCCTCAGAATTAACTAATGCAGCCTGATTGGTTGAAGCCTCTTTCCCTCCTGTTTTCCCCTCCCACACCTCTGTTCCTCTCTGATTGGCCAATATTGCTGAGACCATGCACTTCCTAATGCAGAGCTGGGTGGGAGTGCCTGAAGACTAGGACAAGGGTGGGCAATGCATACACAATCAGGCAGAGGAGAGTAAGGGAGGAAATGACATCAGGATTGGCTTTAAGATAGACACAGTTAAAATGGAGAATCCTTAGAAGGATTTTCTCTTTTTTTACTATAGAAAAATCACTAAAATCAAACAGTGGACAGTGCAATACATATGTTATGCAAATAGAGCAAGTATTTATCTACTTATATAATGTATGTGGTTTTTTTTCTGAAATAGTATGGCTGACAGCTCCTCTTTAAAGGACAAAGTGAGGCCCTATTTATTTCCTTTTAAACAATACCAGTTACATGGCTGTACTGTTGATCTTCTGCCTCTAATACTTTTAGCCATAGCCCCTGAACAAGCATACAGCAGATCAGATGTTTCTGACTGAAGTTTGACTGAATTAGCCGCATGCTTGTTTCAGGTGTGTGATTCAGACACTACTGATGCATGAAGGATCAGCAGGACGCTAGGCAACTGGTATTGCAGCCTCCCTATCCCTCTTACTTCAGGTGTCCTTTATAGCAGGATTGTCAGCCATAAAAACATATTCCATTTACCCACTGCTCTGTGATTATTATGTAGTCTACAACCTGACCCTGCATTGCAAGCATTCCAATATAATCATAAATGTGTCCGCTGTAATGAATCTTATTTAATCTCAGTCAGCTCGGCTCTATTCTGGTACATTGCCGGGGAGAGGGAAGCTTGTTATTTCCCCCTTCCACACTCCTGCTCCTCACTGATTGGCTGAGGGCAGTTCAGTGTGACAGAAGGCTGAAAAGGGAAATACACCTCACTGCTCTGAAAATACGATCTATGCTGTGCTCACATGTGTTTACAAAGCAAGCCAGATATGACGGTGCAGTTTCTAGTACAGAGCTCATTGGGGAGGAGAGCTGGCAATGCGTACATTATATCAGGCAGGAGAAAGAAGGACAGGCAGTAAAGATGGCAAATGCCTGTAATGGTTTCTCTTTCTTTACTATACAAAATTCACTGAAATCAAAATGTGAACAGTACAATACATATGTTATGTAAGTAGAAAAAGTATTTATCTACTTTATCTACTTTTTTTGCCTTATCCAAATGGTTTGGATATATAGAACATTGCATTATTTCTCGGACTTCAGCCTAACTTATATATACTCCTATAAACTCTTTCATATTTATCAGTTATTATGGGGGTACCAGTGATATGTTGTCTTATAGGACAGAATAAAGTGCTAGGCTTGATAAGGCACGGTGTGTGCAGCAGCACAGTATACATAAGGCACGGTGTGTGCAGCAGCACAGTATACATAAGGCACGGTGTGTGCAGCAGCACAGTATACATAAGGCACGGTGTGTGCAGCAGCACAGTATACATAAGGCACGGTGTGTGCAGCAGCACAGTATACATAAGGCACGGTGTGTGCAGCGGCACAGTATACATAAGGCACGGTGTGTGCAGCAGCACAGTATACATAAGGCACGGTGTGTGCAGCAGCACAGTATACATAAGGCACGGTGTGTGCAGCAGCACAATATACATAAGGCACGGTGTGTGCAGCAGCACAATATACATAAGGCACGGTGTGTGCAGCAGCACAGTGTATATAAGGCTCGGTGTGTGTGCAGCACAGTATACATAAGGCACGGTGTGTGCAGCAGCACAGTATACATAAGGCACGGTGTGTGCAGCAGCACAGTATACATAAGGCACGGTGTGTGCAGCAGCACAGTATACATAAGGCACGGTGTGTGCAGCGGCACAGTATACATAAAGCACGGTGTGTGCAGCGGCACAGTATACATAAGGCACGGTGTGTGCAGCAGCACAGTATACATAAGGCACGGTGTGTGCAGCGGCACAGTATACATAAGGCACGGTGTGTGCAGCAGCACAGTATACATAAGGCACGGTGTGTGCAGCAGCACAGTATACATAAGGCACGGTGTGTGCAGCAGCACAGTATACATAAGGCACGGTGTGCAGCAGCACAGTATACATAAAGCACGGTGTGTGCAGCGGCACAGTATACATAAGGCACGGTGTGTGCAGCGGCACAGTATACATAAGGCACGGTGTGTGCAGCAGCACAGTATACATAAGGCACGGTGTGTGCAGCAGCACAATATACATAAGGCACGGTGTGTGCAGCAGCACAGTATACATAAGGCACGGTGTGTGCAGCAGCACAATATACATAAGGCACGGTGTGTGCAGTAGCACAGTATACATAAGGCACGGTGTGTGCAGCAGCACAGTATACATAAGGCACGGTGTGTGCAGCAGCACAGTATACATAAGGCACGGTGTGTGCAGCAGCACAGTATACATAAGGCACGGTGTGTGCAGCGGCACAGTATACATAAGGCACGGTGTGTGCAGTAGCACAGTATACATAAGGCACGGTGTGTGCAGCGGCACAGTATACATAAGGCACGGTGTGTGCAGCAGCACAGTATACATAAAGCACGGTGTGCAGCAGCACAGTATATATAAGGCACGGTGTGTGCAGCAGCACAGTATACATAAGGCACGGTGTGCAGCAGCACAGTATACATAAGGCACGGTGTGTGCAGCAGCACAGTATATATAAGGCACGGTGTGTGCAGCAGCACAGTATACATAAGGCACGGTGTGTGCAGCGGCACAGTATACATAAGGCACGGTGTGTGCAGCAGCACAGTATACATAAGGCACGGTGTGTGCAGCAGCACAGTATATATAAGGCACGGTGTGTGCAGCAGCACAGTATACATAAGGCACGGTGTGTGCAGCGGCACAGTATACATAAGGCACGGTGTTTGCAGCGGCACAGTATACATAAGGCACGGTGTGTGCAGCGGCACAGTATACATAAGGCACGGTGTGTGCAGCGGCACAGTATACATAAGGCACGGTGTGTGCAGCGGCACAGTATACATAAGGCACGGTGTGTGCAGCAGCACAGTAGTACAGTATATATATACAGACGTGGTGGTTATCTGGTTACAGTGCGGATCTCACCGGTACGGAAGGCCTGGGCACACAGCTCAGCGTTGCTCACTAACCCGTCCACATTCTGCATGATGTCCGGAAGTCGGGCGTACCAGTTCCGTAAAACGTCCTGACAAGAAAAACATGGAGGCTGTACTAAAGACATTGCAAGATAACACCATTTATTGCCACAGGGGTGTACTCAGAGCCAGATTATGCATAATGTAACAGGGATACAGAGGCGCCAGAAGAATAAAAAGGTCTAAAAAGTTTAACATTTGTGGAGGCAGTGGTGGACTTACCTCCTCCAAACAGACACAAGATATGCCAACAACGTTTAGCAAAATAAATGTATTTACATACTCCAGGGGAAAATGCAACGCGTTTCGCAGGTATGATCCCGCTTCATCAGGCAATAGGTAGAAGTAGGTACAGTGCAGGTCTGTAGCTGAGCCAAGCGCCTCTGTGATCGTGCATAAGACTAACAAGGCAGAGGCCTAGAGCCTGGCTGCTGTCTCCTGTCACCAACAACTGTAGCAAGAGGGATATAGGAGCTTCCCTATGTATTTCATCTTAAGCAATACCAGTTGCCTGGCAGTCCTACTGATCCTCTGCCTCTAATACGTTAAGCCATATACCCTGAACAAGCACGCAGCAGATCAGGTGTTTCTAACATTATTGTGAGATCTGACAAGATTAGCTGCATGCTTGTTTCTGGTGTGATTCAGACACGACTGCAGCCCAATAGATCAGCAGGGCTGCCAGGCAACTGGCATTGTTTAACAGGAAATAAATATGGCAGCCTCCATATCAATCTCCCTTCAGTTGTTCTTTAACAGCCTCCTCATCCTATCAAGAGATCTAGGTGGGCAACAGGGGAAGTCAAAGTTGCAATCGAAATAAGGCCCCATTTCACCTTAATTGCCCCCCATGGGGTAACGGACAACATTGTCTAAGCTGTTCTAAAGCATCCTAATTACCCTGATTCATTGAGAACAGCTGTTTTAGTCAATTCAACAGGTGAAAAACAGCAGCTCTCTGCAGTTGGTTTGTGGACAGTCATGGCTAAGATAAAGGTGCTCAGTGAGGACCTGCAGCTGCGCATTGTGGCTGCTCACAAGTCAGGAAAGGGCTACATGGCCATTTCTAAATATTTTCAAGCTCCAGTGCAAAGTATTATTAAAAATACAAGATGTTCGGCACTGTGGAAAATCTCAGAGGATGTGGTCGGAAGCCAAAAAACGGATACCTGTGCTGACCAGGAGGATAGTGATAGAGGTGAAAAAAAAATCCAAGGATCACCACCAAGGCCATCCTGGTGAATCTGGGCTCTGCTGGTGACAATGTCTCAAGGCAGAAAGTCCAACGGACACTGAACACTGCTGGGTTCCATGGATGCAGACCAAGGAGGACGCCACTTCTCCAGATAAGGCACACAAAA
Organism: Hyperolius riggenbachi; assembly: GCF_040937935.1. Taxonomy (NCBI): domain Eukaryota; kingdom Metazoa; phylum Chordata; class Amphibia; order Anura; family Hyperoliidae; genus Hyperolius; species Hyperolius riggenbachi. The sequence continues at coordinate 10,903,524 of NC_090656.1, forward strand.
GCTCGCTTGGCCTTTGCAAATGCTCATCTGGACAAAGAAGACGACTTCTGGTCTTCTGTGAAATGAAAATTGAATTGTTTGGTCACAATGATGTTTCCTTCATTTGGCGTAAACAAGGAGAAGGCTTCAACCCAAACACCATCCTCACTGTCAAACGTGGTGGTGGGAACCTTATGCTTTGGGGGTGTTTTTCAGCCAATGGACCAGGAAACCTAATCACAGTAAACAGAACCATGAAAAAAGAGCAATACATGAGGATTCTCAGCGACAACATCAGGCAGTCTGCAGCGAAACTTGGACTTGGGCACCAGTGGACATTTCAGCAAGACAATAACCCAAAACACACAGCAAAAGTGGTGAAGAAATGGTTAGTAGACAACAACATTAACCGTTTGGAGTGGCCCAGCCAGAGTCCTGACTTGAATCAAATTGAGAATCTGTGGAGGGAGCTAAAGATCAGGGTGATGGCAAGAAGACCCTCCAACATGAAAGATTTGCAGCTCATTGCTAAAAATAAATGGGCAAAAATACATGTGGCAAAAAATTGGTATGCAATTATAGGAAGCGTTTGACTGCAGTGAAAGCTAATAAAGGCTTTTCTATAGATTATTGAGAAGGGTATGAATAATTTTTTACTGGACACTTTTTGCTCAAATGTAAATAAAAGCTGAGAAATGTAATTTTCCACAATAATGCCTCTTGTACATCTTTTGGGAGACACCTGTGTCATTTCCTGTCAATAAATTACTTACTGGTTGAATAAAAGTAACTAAGTCAAAATTTGCCAGGGGCATAAATAATTATGGGCAGCACTGTATATATACAGTATATACAGTGGGTTGCAAAAGTATTAGGCCCCCTTGAAGTTTTCCACATTTTGTCACATTACTGCCACAAACATGCATCAATTTTATTGGAATTCCACGTGAAAGACCAATACAAAGTGGTGTACACGTGAGAAGTGTACCGAAAATCATACATGATTCCAAACATTTTTTACAAATCAATAACTGCAACGTGGAGTGTGCATAATTATTCAGCCCCTTTGGTCTGAGTGCACCTGTGTGTAATCTAATGTCAGTACAAATACAGCTGTTCTGTGACGGCCTCAGAGGTTGTTTAAGAGAATCTTGGGAGCAACAACACCATGAAGTACAAAGAACACACCAGACAGGTCAGGGATAAAGTTATTGAGAAATGTAAAGGAGGCTTAGGCTACAAAAAGATTTCCAAAGCCTTGAACATCCTACGGAGCACTGTTCAAGCGATCATTCAGAAATGGAAGGAGTATGGCACAACTGTAAACTTACCAAGACAAGGCCGTTCACCTAAACTCGCAGGCCGAACAAGGAGAGTGCTGATCAGAAATGCAGTCAAGAGGCCCATGGGACTCTGGACGAGCTGCAGAGATCTACAGCTCAGGTGGGGGAATCTGTCCATAGGACAACTATTAGTTGTGCACTGCACAAAGTTGGCTCTTATGGAAGAGTGACAAGAAGAAAGCCATTGTTAACAGGAAAGCATAAGAAGTCCTGTTTGCAGTTTGCCACAAGCCACGTGGGGGACACAGCAAACTTTGGTGAAGAAGGTGCTCTGGTCGAATAAGACCAAAATGGAACTTTTTGGTCAAAATGCAAAACGCTATGTGTGGCAGAAAACTAACACTGCACATCACTCTGAACACACCATCCCCACTGTCAAATATGGTGGTGGCAGCATCATGCTCGGGGGTGCATCTCTTCAGCAGGGACAGGGAAGCTGGTCAGAGTTGATGGGAAGATGGATGGAGCCAAATACAGGGCAATCTTGGAAGAAAACCTCTTGGAGACTGCAAAAGAGACTTGAGACTGGGGCGGAGGTTCACCTTCCAGCAGGACAATGACCCTAAACATAAAGCCAGGGTTTAAAACAAAGCATATCCATGTGTTAGAATTTGCCACTCAAAGTCCAGATCTAAATCCAATCGAGAATCTGTGGCAAGATCTGAAAACTGCTGTTCACAAACGCGGTCCATCTAATCTGACTGAGCTGGAGCTGTTTTGCAAAGAAGAATGGGCAAGGATTTCAGTCTCTAGATGTGCAAAGCTGATAGAGACATACCCTAAAAGACTGGCAGCTGTAATTGCAGAAAATGGTGGTTCTACAAAGTATTGACTCAGGGGGCTGAATAATTATGCACACCCCACTTTGCAGTTATTTATTTGTAAAAAATGTTTGGAATGATGTATGATTTTCGATCCACTTCTCACATGTACACCACTTTGTATTGGTCTTTCATGTGGAATTCCAATAAAATTGATGCATGTTTGTGGCAGTAATGTGACAAAATGTGGAAAACTTCAAGGGGGCCAAATACTTTTGCAACCCACTGTATATATATATATTTGATGCAAGAAGGTTCACAGATATGAAACAGTCATGGCCATGGCAGTGACATCACACTGTGGAAGGACTTTCATATGTCTTCCCAGTATAAATGGACTTCCTCCATGCACTCCGGTTTCCCACATCTCAAAAAACGGACAGATAAGTTAACTGGCCCTAGACTACAATAAGTACACTACACAACACATACATAGACATAGGACTATGGTAGGGATTAGACTGTGAGCCTCTGAGGGACAGTTCAGTAACAAGACAATATACTCTGTACTGCGCAGCGGAAGATGTCAGCACTATATAAATACTAAATAATATCATCAGCCACACAGCCATCCCTGATTATCTGTTCGAGAAACCGTAAAGACTGCTCAAAAGGAGGTATTGGCTACTGATTGGGTTGAAGTTCAATTTTGCATTCAAGTTGGTCTTTAGTAGTATCATTTTAGTATACGTGTGTATAAATATACCGATACATGTGCTTGTGTATGTAAGTTTCCTTTTTAGGAAACCTGCTGGAAACCGTGACAAGAGAATATGGCTTGGTGTATAAGATAACAAGAGTACTCCTCTCTCTGTCTTACTGGTTCATAAGTCTGCACAAAGCAGAAAGTAAAAATTTATGGCATGGTTTCAAAATCCTGCCTCACTGGGTTTTCTGCGTGGATACTGTACATACATTCCATAGGCAGGAGGAACCCTTCATATCTATATACTATCTATTGCAATAAATATGTACTTTTGCAATAAATATGTTAAGATTACCTGTCTAATTCTTCTAGTTACATTTCCAGCTGAATGAGTGCACTCTTACTAGACAGAAAGCTATGCTCCTCCCCATCTTAACATCACTCTAAAGAGGCAGTCAGGAAGGAGCTGAGAGGAGCTCTAGCCAATCATTCCCTGTCTACACAGATCACCTGACCCAGCCCACCTCCTTGTGTTAATAATAGATTAACCTTTTGTGTCCAGCACAGGATCTATAGCAGAGTCTCATAACCAGGACCAGTCTTAGCACTAGGCACAAGGAGCATGAGCCTAGAAGCGTCAGTATGCTAAGGGCCAGCAAACCAACGCTGATGTCACCGCCAATCCAGCTCTCTATGCTCAATATAGCTCCAGGATGGAGACTGTGGGCATGCTGAGCAGGGGAAGTGATGGAAACGTAAAGAGGAACTCCAGTGAAAATAATGTAATAAAAAAGTGCTTCATTTTTACAATAATTATGTTTAAATGAATAGTCTAGTCAGTGTTTGCCCATTGTAACATCTTTCCTCTCCCTGATTTACATTCTGACATTTATCACATGGTGACATTTTACTGCTAGCAGGTGATGTCAGTGGAAGGAGAAGCTGCTTGCTTTTTTAGCAGTTGAAAACAGCTGTAAACAGCTGTTATTTCTAACAATGCAACAAGGCTCCCACAGTGTGTTGTCAGACTGTGGGAGGGGTCAGAGCTGGGACAAGGTCCTCCAGCACCCAAGGCTGAGACACCAAAGTGTTCCCCCCCATCCCTCCCACCCCAGCAGTCACACACTGATTGCTATTAGCCTAAGAGGTGCCCCAGGGCCCACAACACTTTAATCTCTAGTTATCTGGCTTGTAGTCACTTCCATGTATCACCTTTTATTATTTCTCTCTGCTTCAAACACAATAGGGGAATAATACCTGAGTGAGTTGTGAAGAAAAGGAATAGATTTCTCGTGGAAAAGGGGGTATCTGCTACTGATTGGGATGAAGTTCAATTTTTCGTTACGGTTTCTCTTTAAAGTGAACCTTACGTCAGAAAAAAAAATATGAGTTTTTTTAACTCACCTGGGGCTTCTACCAGCCCCCTGCAGCAGTCCTGTGCCGTCGCAGCCACTCACTAATCCTCTGGTCCCCCGCTGCCAGCTAGTTCTGCTTCTACCAGCCCCCTGCAGCAGTCCTGTGCCCTCGCAGCCACTCACTAATCCTCTGGTCCCCCGCTGCCAGCTAGTTCTGCTTCTACCAGCCCCCTGCAGCAGTCCTGTGCCCTCGCAGCCACTCACTAATCCTCTGGTCCCCCGCTGCCAGCTAGTTCTGCTTCTACCAGCCCCCTGCAGCAGTCCTGTGCCCTCGCAGCCACTCACTAATCCTCTGGTCCCCCGCTGCCAGCTAGTTCTGCTTCTACCAGCCCCCTGCAGCAGTCCTGTGCCCTCGCAGCCACTCACTAATCCTCTGGTCCCCCGCTGCCAGCTAGTTCTGCTTCTACCAGCCCCCTGCAGCAGTCCTGTGCCCTCGCAGCCACTCACTAATCCTCTGGTCCCCCGCTGCCAGCTAGTTCTGCTTCTACCAGCCCCCTGCAGCAGTCCTGTGCCCTCGCAGCCACTCACTAATCCTCTGGTCCCCCACTGCCAGCTAGTTCTGCTTCTACCAGGCCCCTGCAGCAGTCCTGTGCCCTCGCAGCCACTCACTAATCCTCTGGTCCCCCGCTGCCAGCTAGTTCTTCTTCTACCAGCCCCCTGCAGCAGTCCTGTGCCCTCGCAGCCACTCAATAATCCTCTGCTCCCCCGCTGCCAGCTAGTTCTGCTTCTACCAGGCCCCTGCAGCAGTCCTGTGCCCTCGCAGCCACTCAATAATCCTCTGCTCCCCCGCTGCCAGCTAGTTCTGCTTCTACCAGCCCCCTGCAGCAGTCCTGTGCCCTCGCAGCCACTCACTAATCCTCTGCTCCCCCGCTGCCAGCTAGTTCTGCTTCTACCAGGCCCCTGCAGCAGTCCTGTGCCCTCGCAGCCACTCACTAATCCTCTGCTCCCCCGCTGCCAGCTAGTTCTGCTTCTACCAGGCCCCTGCAGCAGTCCTGTGCCCTCGCAGCCACTCACTAATCCTCTGCTCCCCCGCTGCCAGCTAGTTCTGCTTCTACCAGCCCCCTGCAGCAGTCCTGTGCCCTCGCAGCCACTCACTAATCCTCTGGTCCCCGCTGCCAGCTAGTTCTGCTTCTACCAGCCCCCTGCAGCAGTCCTGTGCCCTCGCAGCCACACACTAATCCTCTGGTCCCCCGCTGCCAGCTAGTTCTGCTTCTACCAGCCCCCTGCAGCAGTCCTGTGCCCTCGCAGTCACTCACTAATCCTCTGGTCCCCCGCTGCCAGCTAGTTCTGCTTCTACCAGCCCCCTGCAGCAGTCCTATGCCCTCGCAGCCACTCACTAATCCTCTGCTCCCCCGCTGCCAGCTAGTTCTGCTTCTACCAGCCCCCTGCAGCAGTCCTGTGCCCTCGCAGCCACTCACTAATCCTCTGGTCCCCGCTGCCAGCTAGCTCTGCTTCTACCAGCCCCCTGCAGCAGTCCTGTGCCCTCACAGCCACTCACTAATCCTCTGGTCCCCCGCTGCCAGCTAGTTCTGCTTCTACCAGCCCCCTGCAGCAGTCCTGTGCCCTCGCAGCCACTCACTAATCCTCTGGTCCCCCACTGCCAGCTAGTTCTGCTTCTACCAGCCCCCTGCAGCAGTCCTGTGCCCTCGCAGCCACTCACTGATCCTCTGGTCCCCCGCTGCCAGCTAGCTCTGCTTCTACCAGCCCCCTGCAGCAGTCCTGTGCCCTCGCAGCCACTCACTAATCCTCTGGTCCTCAGCTGCCAGCTAGCTCTGCTTCTACCAGCCCCCTGCAGCAGTCCTGTGCCCCCGCAGCCACTCACTAATCCTCTGCTCCCCCGCTGCCAGCTAGTTCTGCTTCTACCAGCCCCCTTGCAGCAGTCCTGTGCCCTCGCAGCCACTCACTAATCCTCTGGTCCCCCCGCTGCCAGCTAGCTCTGCTTCTACCAGCCCCTGCAGCAGTCCTGTGCCCTCGCAGCCACTCACTAATCCTCTGCTCCCCCGCTGCCAGCTAGTTCTGCTTCTACCAGCCCCCTGCAGCAGTCCTGTGCCCTCGCAGCCACTCACTAATCCTCTGGTCCCCCCGCTGCCAGCTAGCTCTGCTTCTACCAGCCCCTGCAGCAGTCCTGTGCCCTCGCAGCCACTCACTAATCCTCTGCTCCCCCGCTGCCAGCTAGTTCTGCTTCTACCAGCCCCCTGCAGCAGTCCTATGCCCTCGCAGCCACTCACTAATCCTCTGCTCCCCCGCTGCCAGCTAGTTCTGCTTCTACCAGCCCCCTGCAGCAGTCCTGTGCCCTCGCAGCCACTCACTAATCCTCTGCTCCCCCGCTGCCAGCTAGTTCTGCTTCTATCAGCCCCCTGCAGCAGTCCTGTGCCCTCGCAGCCACTCACTAATCCTCTGCTCCCCCGCTGCCAGCTAGTTCTGATTCTACCAGGCCCCTGCAGCAGTCCTGTGCCCTCACAGCCACTCACTAATCCTCTGGTCCCCCGCCACCAGCTAGTTCTGCTTCTACCAGCCCCTGCAGCAGTCCTGTGCCCTCGCAGCCACTCACTAATCCTCTGGTCCCCCGCTGCCAGCCAGTTCTGCTTCTACCAGCCCCCTGCAGCCATCCTGTGCCCTCGCAGCCACTCACTAATCCTCTGCTCCCCCGCTGCCAGCTAGTTCTGCTTCTACCAGCCCCCTGCAGCAGTCCTGTGCCCTCGCAGCCACTCGCTAATCCTCTGGTCCCCCGCTGCCAGCTAGTTCTGCTTCTACCAGCCCCTTGCAGCCATCCTGTGCCCTCGCAGCCACTCACTAATCATCTGGTCCCCCGCTGCCAGCTAGTTCTGCTTCTACCAGGCCCCTGCAGCAGTCCTGTGCCCTCGCAGCCACTCACTAATCCTCTGGTCCCCCGCTGCCAGCTAGTTCTGCTTCTACCAGCCCCCTTGCAGCAGTCCTGTGCCCTCGCAGCCACTCACTAATCCTCTGCTCCCCCGCTGCCAGCTAGTTCTGCTTCTACCAGCCCCCTGCAGCCATCCTGTGCCCTCGCAGCCACTCACTAATCCTCTGCTCCCCCGCTGCCAGCTAGTTCTGCTTCTACCAGCCCCCTGCAGCAGTCCTGTACCCTCGCAGCCACTCACTAATCCTCTTGTCCCCCGCTGCCAGCTAGTTCTGCTTCTACCAGGCCCCTGCAGCAGTCCTGTGCCCTCACAGCCCCTCACTAATCCTCTGGTCCCCCGCCGCCAGCTAGTTCTGCTTCTACCAGCCCCCTGCAGCAGTGCTGTGCCCTCACAGCCCCTCACTAATCCTCTGCTCCCCCGCTGCCAGCTAGTTCTGCTTCTACCAGCCCCCTGCAGCAGTCCTGTGCCCTCGCAGCCACTCACTAATCCTCTGCTCCCCCGCTGCCAGCTAGTTCTGCTTCTACCAGCCCCCTGCAGCAGTCCTGTGCCCTCGCAGCCACTCACTAATCCTCTGCTCCCCCGCTGCCAGCTAGTTCTGCTTCTACCAGCCCCCTGCAGCAGTCCTGTGCCCTCGCAGCTACTCACTAATCCTCTGGTCCCCCGCCACCAGCTAGTTCTGCTTCTACCAGGCCCCTGCAGCAGTCCTGTGCCCTCGCTGCCACTCACTAATCCTCTGCTCCCCCGCTGCCAGCTAGTTCTGCTTCTACCAGGCCCCTGCAGCAGTCCTGTGCCCTCACAGCCCCTCACTAATCCTCTGGTCCCCCGCCGCCAGCTAGTTCTGCTTCTACCAGCCCCCTGCAGCAGTGCTGTGCCCTCACAGCCCCTCACTAATCCTCTGCTCCCCCGCTGCCAGCTAGTTCTGCTTCTACCAGCCCCCTGCAGCAGTCCTGTGCCCTCGCAGCCACTCACTAATCCTCTGGTCCCCCACTGCCAGCTAGTTCTGCTTCTACCAGCCCCCTGCAGCAGTCCTGTGCCCTCGCAGCCACTCACTAATCCTCTGGTCCCCCGCTGCCAGCCAGTTCTGCTTCTACCAGCCCCCTGCAGCAGTCCTGAGCCCTCGCAGCCACTCACTCATCCTCTGGTCCCCCGCTGCCAGCTAGTTCTGCTTCTACCAGCCCCCTGCAGCAGTCCTGTGCCCTCGCAGCCACTCACTAATCCTCTGGTCCCCCGCTGCCAGCTAGTTCTGCTTCTACCAGCCCCTGCAGCAGTCCTGTGCCCTCACAGCCCCTCACTAATCCTCTGGTCCCCCGCTGCCAGCTAGTTCTGCTTCTAGCAGCCTCCTGCAGCAGTCCTGTGCCCTCGCAGCCACTCACTAATCCTCTGGTCCCCCGCTGCCAGCTAGTTCTGCTTCTACCAGCCCCCTGCAGCAGTCCTGAGCCCTCACAGCTACTCACTAATCCTCTGCTCCCCCGCTGCCAGCTAGTTCTGCTTCTACCAGCCCCCTGCAGCAGTCCTGTGCCCTCGCAGCCACTCACTAATCCTCTGCTCCCCCGCTGCCAGCTAGTTCTGCTTCTACCAGGCCCCTGCAGCAGTCCTGTGCCCTCACAGCCACTCACTAATCCTCTGGTCCCCCGCCACCAGCTAGTTCTGCTTCTACCAGCCCCTGCAGCAGTCCTGTGCCCTCGCAGCCACTCACTAATCCTCTGGTCCCCCGCTGCCAGCCAGTTCTGCTTCTACCAGCCCCCTGCAGCCATCCTGTGCCCTCGCAGCCACTCACTAATCCTCTGCTCCCCCGCTGCCAGCTAGTTCTGCTTCTACCAGCCCCCTGCAGCAGTCCTGTGCCCTCGCAGCCACTCGCTAATCCTCTGGTCCCCCGCTGCCAGCTAGTTCTGCTTCTACCAGCCCCTTGCAGCCATCCTGTGCCCTCGCAGCCACTCACTAATCATCTGGTCCCCCGCTGCCAGCTAGTTCTGCTTCTACCAGGCCCCTGCAGCAGTCCTGTGCCCTCGCAGCCACTCACTAATCCTCTGGTCCCCCGCTGCCAGCTAGTTCTGCTTCTACCAGCCCCCTTGCAGCAGTCCTGTGCCCTCGCAGCCACTCACTAATCCTCTGCTCCCCCGCTGCCAGCTAGTTCTGCTTCTACCAGCCCCCTGCAGCCATCCTGTGCCCTCGCAGCCACTCACTAATCCTCTGCTCCCCCGCTGCCAGCTAGTTCTGCTTCTATCAGCCCCCTGCAGCAGTCCTGTGCCCTCGCAGCCACTCACTAATCCTCTGCTCCCCCGCTGCCAGCTAGTTCTGCTTCTACCAGGCCCCTGCAGCAGTCCTGTGCCCTCACAGCCCCTCACTAATCCTCTGGTCCCCCGCCGCCAGCTAGTTCTGCTTCTACCAGCCCCCTGCAGCAGTGCTGTGCCCTCACAGCCCCTCACTAATCCTCTGCTCCCCCGCTGCCAGCTAGTTCTGCTTCTACCAGCCCCCTGCAGCAGTCCTGTGCCCTCGCAGCCACTCACTAATCCTCTGCTCCCCCGCTGCCAGCTAGTTCTGCTTCTACCAGCCCCCTGCAGCAGTCCTGTGCCCTCGCAGCCACTCACTAATCCTCTGCTCCCCCGCTGCCAGCTAGTTCTGCTTCTACCAGCCCCCTGCAGCAGTCCTGTGCCCTCGCAGCTACTCACTAATCCTCTGGTCCCCCGCCACCAGCTAGTTCTGCTTCTACCAGGCCCCTGCAGCAGTCCTGTGCCCTCGCAGCCACTCACTAATCCTCTGCTCCCCCGCTGCCAGCTAGTTCTGCTTCTACCAGGCCCCTGCAGCAGTCCTGTGCCCTCACAGCCCCTCACTAATCCTCTGGTCCCCCGCCGCCAGCTAGTTCTGCTTCTACCAGCCCCCTGCAGCAGTGCTGTGCCCTCACAGCCCCTCACTAATCCTCTGCTCCCCCGCTGCCAGCTAGTTCTGCTTCTACCAGCCCCCTGCAGCAGTCCTGTGCCCTCGCAGCCACTCACTAATCCTCTGGTCCCCCGCTGCCAGCTAGTTCTGCTTCTACCAGCCCCCTGCAGCAGTCCTGTGCCCTCGCAGCCACTCACTAATCCTCTGGTCCCCCGCTGCCAGCCAGTTCTGCTTCTACCAGCCCCCTGCAGCAGTCCTGTGCCCTCGCAGCCACTCACTCATCCTCTGGTCCCCCGCTGCCAGCTAGTTCTGCTTCTACCAGCCCCCTGCAGCAGTCCTGTGCCCTCGCAGCCACTCACTAATCCTCTGGTCCCCCGCTGCCAGCTAGTTCTGCTTCTACCAGCCCCTGCAGCAGTCCTGTGCCCTCACAGCCCCTCACTAATCCTCTGGTCCCCCGCTGCCAGCTAGTTCTGCTTCTAGCAGCCTCCTGCAGCAGTCCTGTGCCCTCGCAGCCACTCACTAATCCTCTGGTCCCCCGCTGCCAGCTAGTTCTGCTTCTACCAGCCCCCTGCAGCAGTCCTGAGCCCTCACAGCTACTCACTAATCCTCTGGTCCCCCCGCTGCCAGCTAGTTCTGCTTCTACCAGGCCCCTGCAGCAGTCCTGTGCCCTCGCAGCCACTCACTAATCCTCTGGTCCCCCCGCTGCCAGCTAGTTCTGCTTCTACCAGCCCCCTGCAGCAGTCCTGTGCCCTCGCAGCCACTCACTAATCCTCTGGTCCCCCCGCTGCCAGCTAGTTCTGCTTCTACCAGGCCCCTGCAGCAGTCCTGAGCCCTCGCAGCCACTCACTAATCCTCTGGTCCCCCGCTACCAGCTAGTTCTGCTTCTACCAGCCCCATGCAGCAGTCCTGTGCCCTCGCAGCTACTCACTAATCCTCTGCTCCCCCGCTGCCAGCTAGTTCTGCTTCTACCAGCCCCATGCAGCAGTCCTGTGCCCTCGCAGCTACTCACTAATCCTCTGGTCCCCCCGCTGCCAGCTAGTTCTGCTTCTACCAGGCCCCTGCAGCAGTCCTGTGCCCTCGCAGCTACTCACTAATCCTCTGCTCCCCCGCTGCCAGCTAGTTCTGCTTCTACCAGCCCCATGCAGCAGTCCTGTGCCCTCGCAGCTACTCACTAATCCTCTGCTCCCCCGCTGCCAGCTAGTTCTGCTTCTAGCAGCCTCCTGCAGCAGTCCTGTGCCCTCGTAGTCACTCACTGCTACTCCAGTCCCCCGCCACCAGCTAGTTCTGCTTCTACCAGCCCCATGCAGCCATCCTGTGCCCTCGTAGTCACTCACTGCTGCTCCAGTCCCCCTCCACCAGCTAGTTCTGCTTCTACCAGCCCCATGCAGCCATCCTGTGCCCTCGTAGTCACTTACTGCTGCTCCAGTCCCCCGCCACCAGCTAGTTCTGCTTCTACCAGCCCCCTGCAGCCATCCTGTGCCCTCGTAGTCACTCACTGCTGCTCCAGTCCCCCGCTGCCAGCTAGTTCTGCTTCTACCCGCCCCATGCAGCCATCCTGTGCCCTCGTAGTCACTCACTGCTGCTCCAGTCCCCCTCCACCAGCTAGTTCTGCTTCTACCAGCCCCATGCAGCCATCCTGTGCCCTCTCAGTCACTCACTGCTGCTCCAGTCCCCCGCTGCCAGCTAGTTCTGCTTCTACCCGCCCCATGCAGCCATCCTGTGCCCTCGTAGTCACTCACTGCTGCTCCAGTCCCCCTCCTCCAGCTAGTTCTGCATCTACCAGCCCCATGCAGCCACCCTGTACCCTCGTAGTCACTCACTGCTGCTCCAGTCCCCCGCCACCAGCTAGTTCTGCTTCTACCAGCCCCATGCAGCCATCCTGTGCCCTCGTAGTCACTCACTGCTGCTCCAGTCTCCCGCCACCAGCTAGTTCTGCTTCTACCAGCCCCATGCAGCCATCCTGTGCCCTCCTAGTCACTCACTGCTGCTCCAGTCCCCCGCCTCCAGCTAGTTCTGCTTCTACCAGCCCCATGCAGCCATCCTGTGCCCTCGTAGTCACTCACTGCTGCTCCAGTCCCCCGCTGCCAGCTAGTTCTGCTTCTACCAGCCCCCTGCAGCAGTCCTGTGCCCTCGCAGCTACTCACTAATCCTCTGCTCCCCCGCTGCCAGCTAGTTCTGCTTCTACCAGGCCCCTGCAGCAGTCCTGTGCCCTCGCAGCTACTCACTAATCCTCTGCTCCCCCGCTGCCAGCTAGTTCTGCTTCTACCAGCCCCATGCAGCAGTCCTGTGCCCTCGCAGCTACTCACTAATCCTCTGCTCCCCCGCTGCCAGCTAGTTCTGCTTCTACCAGGCCCCTGCAGCAGTCCTGTGCCCTCGCAGCTACTCACTAATCCTCTGCTCCCCCGCTGCCAGCTAGTTCTGCTTCTACCAGGCCCCTGCAGCAGTCCTGTGCCCTCGCAGCTACTCACTAATCCTCTGCTCCCCCGCTGCCAGCTAGTTCTGCTTCTACCAGGCCCCTGCAGCAGTCCTGTGCCCTCGCAGCTACTCACTAATCCTCTGCTCCCCCGCTGCCAGCTAGTTCTGCTTCTACCAGCCCCATGCAGCAGTCCTGTGCCCTCGCAGCTACTCACTAATCCTCTGCTCCCCCGCTGCCAGCTAGTTCTGCTTCTACCAGGCCCCTGCAGCAGTCCTGTGCCCTCGCAGCCACTCACTAATCCTCTGGTCCCCCGCTGCCAGCTAGTTCTGCTTCTACCAGCCCCATGCAGCAGTCCTGTGCCCTCGCAGCTACTCACTAATCCTCTGCTCCCCCGCTGCCAGCTAGTTCTGCTTCTACCAGGCCCCTGCAGCAGTCCTGTGCCCTCGCAGCTACTCACTAATCCTCTGGTCCCCCGCTGCCAGCTAGTTCTGCTTCTACCAGCCCCATGCAGCAGTCCTGTGCCCTCGCAGCTACTCACTAATCCTCTGCTCCCCCGCTGCCAGCTAGTTCTGCTTCTACCAGCCCCCTGCAGCAGTCCTGTGCCCTCGCAGCCACTCACTAATCCTCTGGTCCCCCCGCTGCCAGCTAGTTCTGCTTCTACCAGCCCCCTGCAGCAGTCCTGTGCCCTCGCAGCCACTCACTAATCCTCTGGTCCCCCCGCTGCCAGCTAGTTCTGCTTCTACCAGGCCCCTGCAGCAGTCCTGTGCCCTCGCAGCTACTCACTAATCCTCTGCTCCCCCGCTGCCAGCTAGTTCTGCTTCTACCAGCCCCTGCAGCAGTCCTGAGCCCTCGTAGCCACTCACTAATCCTCTGGTCCCCCGCCACCAGCTAGTTCTGCTTCTACCAGGCCCCTGCAGCAGTCCTGTGCCCTCGCAGCCACTCACTAATCCTCTGCTCCCCCGCTGCCAGCTAGTTCTGCTTCTACCAGGCCCCTGCAGCAGTCCTGAGCCCTCGTAGCCACTCACTAATCCTCTGGTCCCCCGCTGCCAGCTAGTTCTGCTTCTACCAGGCCCCTGCAGCAGTCCTGAGCCCTCGCAGCCACTCACTAATCCTCTGGTCCCCCGCTGCCAGCTAGTTCTGCATCTACCAGCCCCCTGCAGCAGTCCTGTGCCCTCGCAGCCACTCACTAATCCTCTGCTCCCCCGCTGCCAGCTAGTTCTGCTTCTACCAGCCCCCTTGCAGCAGTCCTGTGCCCTCGCAGCCACTCACTAATCCTCTGGTTCCCCGCAGCCAGCTAGTTCTGCTTCTACCAGCCCCCTGCAGCAGTCCTGTGCCCTCGCAGCTACTCACTAATCCTCTGCTCCCCCGCTGCCAGCTAGTTCTGCTTCTACCAGCCCCCTGCAGCAGTCCTGTGCCCTCGCAGCCACTCACTAATCCTCTGGTCCCCCCGCTGCCAGCTAGTTCTGCTTCTACCAGCCCCCTTGCAGCAGTCCTGTGCCCTCGCAGCTACTCACTAATCCTCTGCTCCCCCGCTGCCAGCTAGTTCTGCTTCTACCAGGCCCCTGCAGCAGTCCTGAGCCCTCGCAGCCACTCACTAATCCTCTGGTCCCCCGCTGCCAGCTAGTTCTGCTTCTACCAGCCCCCTGCAGCAGTCCTGTGCCCTCGCAGCCACTCACTAATCCTCTGGTCCCCCCGCTGCCAGCTAGTTCTGCTTCTACCAGCCCCCTTGCAGCAGTCCTGTGCCCTCGCAGCCACTCACTAATCCTCTGGTTCCCCGCAGCCAGCTAGTTCTGCTTCTACCAGCCCCCTGCAGCAGTCCTGTGCCCTCGCAGCCACTCACTAATCCTCTGCTCCCCCGCTGCCAGCTAGTTCTGCTTCTACCAGCGCCCTGCAGCAGTCCTGTGCCATCACAGCCACTCACGGAGCCTCTGGTCCCCCGCTGCCAGCTAGTTCTGCTTCTACCAGCCCCCTGCAGCAGTCCTGTGCCCTCGCAGCCACTCACTAATCCTCTGGTCCCCCGCTGCCAGCTAGTTCTGCTTCTACCAGCCCCATGCAGCAGTCCTGTGCCCTCGCAGCTACTCACTAATCCTCTGCTCCCCCGCTGCCAGCTAGTTCTGCTTCTACCAGCCCCCTGCAGCAGTCCTGTGCCCTCGCAGCCACTCACTAATCCTCTGGTCCCCCGCTGCCAGCTAGCTCTGCTTCTACCAGCCCCATGCAGCCATCCTGTGCCCTCGTAGTCACTCACTGCTGCTCCAGTCCCCCGCCACCAGCTAGTTCTGCTTCTACCAGCCCCATGCAGCCATCCTGTGCCCTCTCAGTCACTCACTGCTGCTCCAGTCCCCCGCTGCCAGCTAGTTCTGCTTCTACCAGCCCCATGCAGCCATCCTGTGCCCTCGTAGTCACTCACTGCTGCTCCAGTCCCCCGCTGCCAGCTAGTTCTGCATCTACCAGCCCCATGCAGCCATCCTGTGCCCTCGTAGTCACTCACTGCTGCTCCAGTCTCCCGCCACCAGCTAGTTCTGCTTCTACCAGCCCCATGCAGCCATCCTGTGCCCTCCTAGTCACTCACTGCTGCTCCAGTCCCCCGCCTCCAGCTAGTTCTGCTTCTACCAGCCCCATGCAGCCATCCTGTGCCCTCGTAGTCACTCACTGCTGCTCCAGTCCCCCGCTGCCAGCTAGTTCTGCTTCTACCAGCCCCCTGCAGCAGTCCTGTGCCCTCGCAGCTACTCACTAATCCTCTGCTCCCCCGCTGCCAGCTAGTTCTGCTTCTACCAGGCCCCTGCAGCAGTCCTGTGCCCTCGCAGCTACTCACTAATCCTCTGCTCCCCCGCTGCCAGCTAGTTCTGCTTCTACCAGCCCCATGCAGCAGTCCTGTGCCCTCGCAGCTACTCACTAATCCTCTGCTCCCCCGCTGCCAGCTAGTTCTGCTTCTACCAGGCCCCTGCAGCAGTCCTGTGCCCTCGCAGCTACTCACTAATCCTCTGCTCCCCCGCTGCCAGCTAGTTCTGCTTCTACCAGGCCCCTGCAGCAGTCCTGTGCCCTCGCAGCTACTCACTAATCCTCTGCTCCCCCGCTGCCAGCTAGTTCTGCTTCTACCAGGCCCCTGCAGCAGTCCTGTGCCCTCGCAGCTACTCACTAATCCTCTGCTCCCCCGCTGCCAGCTAGTTCTGCTTCTACCAGCCCCATGCAGCAGTCCTGTGCC
The DNA here is from genome assembly GCF_040937935.1 of Hyperolius riggenbachi. Lineage (NCBI taxonomy): Eukaryota > Metazoa > Chordata > Amphibia > Anura > Hyperoliidae > Hyperolius > Hyperolius riggenbachi. Next base: position 10,919,102 of record NC_090656.1, read on the forward strand.
CTCGCAGCTACTCACTAATCCTCTGCTCCCCCGCTGCCAGCTAGTTCTGCTTCTACCAGCCCCATGCAGCAGTCCTGTGCCCTCGCAGCCACTCACTAATCCTCTGGTCCCCCGCTGCCAGCTAGTTCTGCTTCTACCAGCCCCCTTGCAGCAGTCCTGTGCCCTCGCAGCTACTCACTAATCCTCTGCTCCCCCGCTGCCAGCTAGTTCTGCTTCTACCAGCCCCCTGCAGCAGTCCTGTGCCCTCGCAGCCACTCACTAATCCTCTGGTCCCCCCGCTGCCAGCTAGTTCTGCTTCTACCAGCCCCCTTGCAGCAGTCCTGTGCCCTCGCAGCCACTCACTAATCCTCTGGTTCCCCGCAGCCAGCTAGTTCTGCTTCTACCAGCCCCCTGCAGCAGTCCTGTGCCCTCGCAGCCACTCACTAATCCTCTGCTCCCCCGCTGCCAGCTAGTTCTGCTTCTACCAGCGCCCTGCAGCAGTCCTGTGCCATCACAGCCACTCACGGAGCCTCTGGTCCCCCGCTGCCAGCTAGTTCTGCTTCTACCAGCCCCCTGCAGCAGTCCTGTGCCCTCGCAGCCACTCACTAATCCTCTGGTCCCCCGCTGCCAGCTAGTTCTGCTTCTACCAGCCCCATGCAGCAGTCCTGTGCCCTCGCAGCTACTCACTAATCCTCTGCTCCCCCGCTGCCAGCTAGTTCTGCTCCTACCAGCCCCCTGCAGCAGTCCTGTGCCCTCGCAGCCACTCACTAATCCTCTGGTCCCCCGCTGCCAGCTAGCTCTGCTTCTACCAGCCCCATGCAGCCATCCTGTGCCCTCGTAGTCACTCACTGCTGCTCCAGTCCCCCGCCACCAGCTAGTTCTGCTTCTACCAGCCCCATGCAGCCATCCTGTGCCCTCTCAGTCACTCACTGCTGCTCCAGTCCCCCGCTGCCAGCTAGTTCTGCTTCTACCAGCCCCATGCAGCCATCCTGTGCCCTCGTAGTCACTCACTGCTGCTCCAGTCCCCCGCTGCCAGCTAGTTCTGCATCTACCAGCCCCATGCAGCCATCCTGTGCCCTCGTAGTCACTCACTGCTGCTCCAGTCTCCCGCCACCAGCTAGTTCTGCTTCTACCAGCCCCATGCAGCCATCCTGTGCCCTCCTAGTCACTCACTGCTGCTCCAGTCCCCCGCCTCCAGCTAGTTCTGCTTCTACCAGCCCCATGCAGCCATCCTGTGCCCTCGTAGTCACTCACTGCTGCTCCAGTCCCCCGCTGCCAGCTAGTTCTGCTTCTACCAGCCCCCTGCAGCAGTCCTGTGCCCTCGCAGCTACTCACTAATCCTCTGCTCCCCCGCTGCCAGCTAGTTCTGCTTCTACCAGGCCCCTGCAGCAGTCCTGTGCCCTCGCAGCTACTCACTAATCCTCTGCTCCCCCGCTGCCAGCTAGTTCTGCTTCTACCAGCCCCATGCAGCAGTCCTGTGCCCTCGCAGCTACTCACTAATCCTCTGCTCCCCCGCTGCCAGCTAGTTCTGCTTCTACCAGGCCCCTGCAGCAGTCCTGTGCCCTCGCAGCTACTCACTAATCCTCTGCTCCCCCGCTGCCAGCTAGTTCTGCTTCTACCAGGCCCCTGCAGCAGTCCTGTGCCCTCGCAGCTACTCACTAATCCTCTGCTCCCCCGCTGCCAGCTAGTTCTGCTTCTACCAGGCCCCTGCAGCAGTCCTGTGCCCTCGCAGCTACTCACTAATCCTCTGCTCCCCCGCTGCCAGCTAGTTCTGCTTCTACCAGCCCCATGCAGCAGTCCTGTGCCCTCGCAGCTACTCACTAATCCTCTGCTCCCCCGCTGCCAGCTAGTTCTGCTTCTACCAGCCCCATGCAGCAGTCCTGTGCCCTCGCAGCCACTCACTAATCCTCTGGTCCCCCGCTGCCAGCTAGTTCTGCTTCTACCAGCCCCATGCAGCAGTCCTGTGCCCTCGCAGCTACTCACTAATCCTCTGCTCCCCCGCTGCCAGCTAGTTCTGCTTCTACCAGGCCCCTGCAGCAGTCCTGTGCCCTCGCAGCTACTCACTAATCCTCTGCTCCCCCGCTGCCAGCTAGTTCTGCTTCTACCAGCCCCATGCAGCAGTCCTGTGCCCTCGCAGCTACTCACTAATCCTCTGCTCCCCCGCTGCCAGCTAGTTCTGCTTCTACCAGCCCCATGCAGCAGTCCTGTGCCCTCGCAGCTACTCACTAATCCTCTGGTCCCCCGCTGCCAGCTAGTTCTGCTTCTAGCAGCCTCCTGCAGCAGTCCTGTGCCCTCGTAGTCACTCACTGCTGCTCCAGTCCCCCGCCACCAGCTAGTTCTGCTTCTACCAGCCCCATGCAGCCATCCTGTGCCCTCGTAGTCACTCACTGCTGCTCCAGTCCCCCTCCACCAGCTAGTTCTGCTTCTACCAGCCCCATGCAGCCATCCTGTGCCTTCGTAGTCACTCACTGCTGCTCCAGTCCCCCGCCACCAGCTAGTTCTGCTTCTACCAGCCCCCTGCAGCCATCCTGTGCCCTCGTAGTCACTCACTGCTGCTCCAGTCCCCCGCTGCCAGCTAGTTCTGCTTCTACCCGCCCCATGCAGCCATCCTGTGCCCTCGTAGTCACTCACTGCTGCTCCAGTCCCCCTCCACCAGCTAGTTCTGCTTCTACCAGCCCCATGCAGCCATCCTGTGCCCTCTCAGTCACTCACTGCTGCTCCAGTCCCCCGCTGCCAGCTAGTTCTGCTTCTACCCGCCCCATGCAGCCATCCTGTGCCCTCGTAGTCACTCACTGCTGCTCCAGTCCCCCTCCTCCAGCTAGTTCTGCTTCTACCAGCCCCATGCAGCCACCCTGTACCCTCGTAGTCACTCACTGCTGCTCCAGTCCCCCGCCACCAGCTAGTTCTGCTTCTACCAGCCCCATGCAGCCATCCTGTGCCCTCGTAGTCACTCACTGCTGCTCCAGTCTCCCGCCACCAGCTAGTTCTGCTTCTACCAGCCCCATGCAGCCATCCTGTGCCCTCCTAGTCACTCACTGCTGCTCCAGTCCCCCGCCTCCAGCTAGTTCTGCTTCTACCAGCCCCATGCAGCCATCCTGTGCCCTCGTAGTCACTCACTGCTGCTCCAGTCCCCCGCTGCCAGCTAGTTCTGCTTCTACCAGCCCCCTGCAGCAGTCCTGTGCCCTCGCAGCTACTCACTAATCCTCTGCTCCCCCGCTGCCAGCTAGTTCTGCTTCTACCAGCGCCCTGCAGCAGTCCTGTGCCATCACAGCCACTCACGGAGCCTCTGGTCCCCCGCTGCCAGCTAGTTCTGCTTCTACCAGCCCCCTGCAGCAGTCCTGTGCCCTCGCAGCCACTCACTAATCCTCTGGTCCCCCGCTGCCAGCTAGTTCTGCTTCTACCAGCCCCATGCAGCAGTCCTGTGCCCTCGCAGCTACTCACTAATCCTCTGCTCCCCCGCTGCCAGCTAGTTCTGCTTCTACCAGCCCCCTGCAGCAGTCCTGTGCCCTCGCAGCCACTCACTAATCCTCTGGTCCCCCGCTGCCAGCTAGCTCTGCTTCTACCAGCCCCATGCAGCCATCCTGTGCCCTCGTAGTCACTCACTGCTGCTCCAGTCCCCCGCCACCAGCTAGTTCTGCTTCTACCAGCCCCATGCAGCCATCCTGTGCCCTCTCAGTCACTCACTGCTGCTCCAGTCCCCCGCTGCCAGCTAGTTCTGCTTCTACCAGCCCCATGCAGCCATCCTGTGCCCTCGTAGTCACTCACTGCTGCTCCAGTCCCCCGCTGCCAGCTAGTTCTGCATCTACCAGCCCCATGCAGCCATCCTGTGCCCTCGTAGTCACTCACTGCTGCTCCAGTCTCCCGCCACCAGCTAGTTCTGCTTCTACCAGCCCCATGCAGCCATCCTGTGCCCTCCTAGTCACTCACTGCTGCTCCAGTCCCCCGCCTCCAGCTAGTTCTGCTTCTACCAGCCCCATGCAGCCATCCTGTGCCCTCGTAGTCACTCACTGCTGCTCCAGTCCCCCGCTGCCAGCTAGTTCTGCTTCTACCAGCCCCCTGCAGCAGTCCTGTGCCCTCGCAGCTACTCACTAATCCTCTGCTCCCCCGCTGCCAGCTAGTTCTGCTTCTACCAGGCCCCTGCAGCAGTCCTGTGCCCTCGCAGCTACTCACTAATCCTCTGCTCCCCCGCTGCCAGCTAGTTCTGCTTCTACCAGCCCCATGCAGCAGTCCTGTGCCCTCGCAGCTACTCACTAATCCTCTGCTCCCCCGCTGCCAGCTAGTTCTGCTTCTACCAGGCCCCTGCAGCAGTCCTGTGCCCTCGCAGCTACTCACTAATCCTCTGCTCCCCCGCTGCCAGCTAGTTCTGCTTCTACCAGGCCCCTGCAGCAGTCCTGTGCCCTCGCAGCTACTCACTAATCCTCTGCTCCCCCGCTGCCAGCTAGTTCTGCTTCTACCAGGCCCCTGCAGCAGTCCTGTGCCCTCGCAGCTACTCACTAATCCTCTGCTCCCCCGCTGCCAGCTAGTTCTGCTTCTACCAGCCCCATGCAGCAGTCCTGTGCCCTCGCAGCTACTCACTAATCCTCTGCTCCCCCGCTGCCAGCTAGTTCTGCTTCTACCAGCCCCATGCAGCAGTCCTGTGCCCTCGCAGCCACTCACTAATCCTCTGGTCCCCCGCTGCCAGCTAGTTCTGCTTCTACCAGCCCCCTTGCAGCAGTCCTGTGCCCTCGCAGCTACTCACTAATCCTCTGCTCCCCCGCTGCCAGCTAGTTCTGCTTCTACCAGCCCCCTGCAGCAGTCCTGTGCCCTCGCAGCCACTCACTAATCCTCTGGTCCCCCCGCTGCCAGCTAGTTCTGCTTCTACCAGCCCCCTTGCAGCAGTCCTGTACCCTCGCAGCCACTCACTAATCCTCTGGTTCCCCGCAGCCAGCTAGTTCTGCTTCTACCAGCCCCCTGCAGCAGTCCTGTGCCCTCGCAGCCACTCACTAATCCTCTGCTCCCCCGCTGCCAGCTAGTTCTGCTTCTACCAGCGCCCTGCAGCAGTCCTGTGCCATCACAGCCACTCACGGAGCCTCTGGTCCCCCGCTGCCAGCTAGTTCTGCTTCTACCAGCCCCCTGCAGCAGTCCTGTGCCCTCGCAGCCACTCACTAATCCTCTGGTCCCCCGCTGCCAGCTAGTTCTGCTTCTACCAGCCCCATGCAGCAGTCCTGTGCCCTCGCAGCTACTCACTAATCCTCTGCTCCCCCGCTGCCAGCTAGTTCTGCTCCTACCAGCCCCCTGCAGCAGTCCTGTGCCCTCGCAGCCACTCACTAATCCTCTGGTCCCCCGCTGCCAGCTAGCTCTGCTTCTACCAGCCCCATGCAGCCATCCTGTGCCCTCGTAGTCACTCACTGCTGCTCCAGTCCCCCGCCACCAGCTAGTTCTGCTTCTACCAGCCCCATGCAGCCATCCTGTGCCCTCTCAGTCACTCACTGCTGCTCCAGTCCCCCGCTGCCAGCTAGTTCTGCTTCTACCAGCCCCATGCAGCCATCCTGTGCCCTCGTAGTCACTCACTGCTGCTCCAGTCCCCCGCTGCCAGCTAGTTCTGCATCTACCAGCCCCATGCAGCCATCCTGTGCCCTCGTAGTCACTCACTGCTGCTCCAGTCTCCCGCCACCAGCTAGTTCTGCTTCTACCAGCCCCATGCAGCCATCCTGTGCCCTCCTAGTCACTCACTGCTGCTCCAGTCCCCCGCCTCCAGCTAGTTCTGCTTCTACCAGCCCCATGCAGCCATCCTGTGCCCTCGTAGTCACTCACTGCTGCTCCAGTCCCCCGCTGCCAGCTAGTTCTGCTTCTACCAGCCCCCTGCAGCAGTCCTGTGCCCTCGCAGCTACTCACTAATCCTCTGCTCCCCCGCTGCCAGCTAGTTCTGCTTCTACCAGGCCCCTGCAGCAGTCCTGTGCCCTCGCAGCTACTCACTAATCCTCTGCTCCCCCGCTGCCAGCTAGTTCTGCTTCTACCAGCCCCATGCAGCAGTCCTGTGCCCTCGCAGCTACTCACTAATCCTCTGCTCCCCCGCTGCCAGCTAGTTCTGCTTCTACCAGGCCCCTGCAGCAGTCCTGTGCCCTCGCAGCTACTCACTAATCCTCTGCTCCCCCGCTGCCAGCTAGTTCTGCTTCTACCAGGCCCCTGCAGCAGTCCTGTGCCCTCGCAGCTACTCACTAATCCTCTGCTCCCCCGCTGCCAGCTAGTTCTGCTTCTACCAGGCCCCTGCAGCAGTCCTGTGCCCTCGCAGCTACTCACTAATCCTCTGCTCCCCCGCTGCCAGCTAGTTCTGCTTCTACCAGCCCCATGCAGCAGTCCTGTGCCCTCGCAGCTACTCACTAATCCTCTGCTCCCCCGCTGCCAGCTAGTTCTGCTTCTACCAGCCCCATGCAGCAGTCCTGTGCCCTCGCAGCCACTCACTAATCCTCTGGTCCCCCGCTGCCAGCTAGTTCTGCTTCTACCAGCCCCATGCAGCAGTCCTGTGCCCTCGCAGCTACTCACTAATCCTCTGCTCCCCCGCTGCCAGCTAGTTCTGCTTCTACCAGGCCCCTGCAGCAGTCCTGTGCCCTCGCAGCTACTCACTAATCCTCTGCTCCCCCGCTGCCAGCTAGTTCTGCTTCTACCAGCCCCATGCAGCAGTCCTGTGCCCTCGCAGCTACTCACTAATCCTCTGCTCCCCCGCTGCCAGCTAGTTCTGCTTCTACCAGCCCCATGCAGCAGTCCTGTGCCCTCGCAGCTACTCACTAATCCTCTGGTCCCCCGCTGCCAGCTAGTTCTGCTTCTAGCAGCCTCCTGCAGCAGTCCTGTGCCCTCGTAGTCACTCACTGCTGCTCCAGTCCCCCGCCACCAGCTAGTTCTGCTTCTACCAGCCCCATGCAGCCATCCTGTGCCCTCGTAGTCACTCACTGCTGCTCCAGTCCCCCTCCACCAGCTAGTTCTGCTTCTACCAGCCCCATGCAGCCATCCTGTGCCCTCGTAGTCACTCACTGCTGCTCCAGTCCCCCGCCACCAGCTAGTTCTGCTTCTACCAGCCCCCTGCAGCCATCCTGTGCCCTCGTAGTCACTCACTGCTGCTCCAGTCCCCCGCTGCCAGCTAGTTCTGCTTCTACCCGCCCCATGCAGCCATCCTGTGCCCTCGTAGTCACTCACTGCTGCTCCAGTCCCCCTCCACCAGCTAGTTCTGCTTCTACCAGCCCCATGCAGCCATCCTGTGCCCTCTCAGTCACTCACTGCTGCTCCAGTCCCCCGCTGCCAGCTAGTTCTGCTTCTACCCGCCCCATGCAGCCATCCTGTGCCCTCGTAGTCACTCACTGCTGCTCCAGTCCCCCTCCTCCAGCTAGTTCTGCTTCTACCAGCCCCATGCAGCCACCCTGTACCCTCGTAGTCACTCACTGCTGCTCCAGTCCCCCGCCACCAGCTAGTTCTGCTTCTACCAGCCCCATGCAGCCATCCTGTGCCCTCGTAGTCACTCACTGCTGCTCCAGTCTCCCGCCACCAGCTAGTTCTGCTTCTACCAGCCCCATGCAGCCATCCTGTGCCCTCCTAGTCACTCACTGCTGCTCCAGTCCCCCGCCTCCAGCTAGTTCTGCTTCTACCAGCCCCATGCAGCCATCCTGTGCCCTCGTAGTCACTCACTGCTGCTCCAGTCCCCCGCTGCCAGCTAGTTCTGCTTCTACCAGCCCCCTGCAGCAGTCCTGTGCCCTCGCAGCTACTCACTAATCCTCTGCTCCCCCGCTGCCAGCTAGTTCTGCTTCTACCAGGCCCCTGCAGCAGTCCTGTGCCCTCGCAGCTACTCACTAATCCTCTGCTCCCCCGCTGCCAGCTAGTTCTGCTTCTACCAGCCCCATGCAGCAGTCCTGTGCCCTCGCAGCTACTCACTAATCCTCTGCTCCCCCGCTGCCAGCTAGTTCTGCTTCTACCAGGCCCCTGCAGCAGTCCTGTGCCCTCGCAGCTACTCACTAATCCTCTGCTCCCCCGCTGCCAGCTAGTTCTGCTTCTACCAGGCCCCTGCAGCAGTCCTGTGCCCTCGCAGCTACTCACTAATCCTCTGCTCCCCCGCTGCCAGCTAGTTCTGCTTCTACCAGCCCCATGCAGCAGTCCTGTGCCCTCGCAGCTACTCACTAATCCTCTGCTCCCCCGCTGCCAGCTAGTTCTGCTTCTACCAGGCCCCTGCAGCAGTCCTGTGCCCTCGCAGCTACTCACTAATCCTCTGCTCCCCCGCTGCCAGCTAGTTCTGCTTCTACCAGGCCCCTGCAGCAGTCCTGTGCCCTCGCAGCTACTCACTAATCCTCTGCTCCCCCGCTGCCAGCTAGTTCTGCTTCTACCAGGCCCCTGCAGCAGTCCTGTGCCCTCGCAGCTACTCACTAATCCTCTGCTCCCCCGCTGCCAGCTAGTTCTGCTTCTACCAGCCCCATGCAGCAGTCCTGTGCCCTCGCAGCTACTCACTAATCCTCTGCTCCCCCGCTGCCAGCTAGTTCTGCTTCTACCAGCCCCATGCAGCAGTCCTGTGCCCTCGCAGCCACTCACTAATCCTCTGGTCCCCCGCTGCCAGCTAGTTCTGCTTCTACCAGCCCCATGCAGCAGTCCTGTGCCCTCGCAGCTACTCACTAATCCTCTGCTCCCCCGCTGCCAGCTAGTTCTGCTTCTACCAGGCCCCTGCAGCAGTCCTGTGCCCTCGCAGCTACTCACTAATCCTCTGCTCCCCCGCTGCCAGCTAGTTCTGCTTCTACCAGCCCCATGCAGCAGTCCTGTGCCCTCGCAGCTACTCACTAATCCTCTGCTCCCCCGCTGCCAGCTAGTTCTGCTTCTACCAGCCCCATGCAGCAGTCCTGTGCCCTCGCAGCTACTCACTAATCCTCTGGTCCCCCGCTGCCAGCTAGTTCTGCTTCTAGCAGCCTCCTGCAGCAGTCCTGTGCCCTCGTAGTCACTCACTGCTGCTCCAGTCCCCCGCCACCAGCTAGTTCTGCTTCTACCAGCCCCATGCAGCCATCCTGTGCCCTCGTAGTCACTCACTGCTGCTCCAGTCCCCCTCCACCAGCTAGTTCTGCTTCTACCAGCCCCATGCAGCCATCCTGTGCCCTCGTAGTCACTCACTGCTGCTCCAGTCCCCCGCCACCAGCTAGTTCTGCTTCTACCAGCCCCCTGCAGCCATCCTGTGCCCTCGTAGTCACTCACTGCTGCTCCAGTCCCCCGCTGCCAGCTAGTTCTGCTTCTACCCGCCCCATGCAGCCATCCTGTGCCCTCGTAGTCACTCACTGCTGCTCCAGTCCCCCTCCACCAGCTAGTTCTGCTTCTACCAGCCCCATGCAGCCATCCTGTGCCCTCTCAGTCACTCACTGCTGCTCCAGTCCCCCGCTGCCAGCTAGTTCTGCTTCTACCCGCCCCATGCAGCCATCCTGTGCCCTCGTAGTCACTCACTGCTGCTCCAGTCCCCCTCCTCCAGCTAGTTCTGCTTCTACCAGCCCCATGCAGCCACCCTGTACCCTCGTAGTCACTCACTGCTGCTCCAGTCCCCCGCCACCAGCTAGTTCTGCTTCTACCAGCCCCATGCAGCCATCCTGTGCCCTCGTAGTCACTCACTGCTGCTCCAGTCTCCCGCCACCAGCTAGTTCTGCTTCTACCAGCCCCATGCAGCCATCCTGTGCCCTCCTAGTCACTCACTGCTGCTCCAGTCCCCCGCCTCCAGCTAGTTCTGCTTCTACCAGCCCCATGCAGCCATCCTGTGCCCTCGTAGTCACTCACTGCTGCTCCAGTCCCCCGCTGCCAGCTAGTTCTGCTTCTACCAGCCCCCTGCAGCAGTCCTGTGCCCTCGCAGCTACTCACTAATCCTCTGCTCCCCCGCTGCCAGCTAGTTCTGCTTCTACCAGGCCCCTGCAGCAGTCCTGTGCCCTCGCAGCTACTCACTAATCCTCTGCTCCCCCGCTGCCAGCTAGTTCTGCTTCTACCAGCCCCATGCAGCAGTCCTGTGCCCTCGCAGCTACTCACTAATCCTCTGCTCCCCCGCTGCCAGCTAGTTCTGCTTCTACCAGGCCCCTGCAGCAGTCCTGTGCCCTCGCAGCTACTCACTAATCCTCTGCTCCCCCGCTGCCAGCTAGTTCTGCTTCTACCAGGCCCCTGCAGCAGTCCTGTGCCCTCGCAGCTACTCACTAATCCTCTGCTCCCCCGCTGCCAGCTAGTTCTGCTTCTACCAGGCCCCTGCAGCAGTCCTGTGCCCTCGCAGCTACTCACTAATCCTCTGCTCCCCCGCTGCCAGCTAGTTCTGCTTCTACCAGCCCCATGCAGCAGTCCTGTGCCCTCGCAGCTACTCACTAATCCTCTGCTCCCCCGTTGCCAGCTAGTTCTGCTTCTACCAGGCCCCTGCAGCAGTCCTGTGCCCTCGCAGCTACTCACTAATCCTCTGCTCCCCCGCTGCCAGCTAGTTCTGCTTCTACCAGCCCCATGCAGCAGTCCTGTGCCCTCGCAGCTACTCACTAATCCTCTGCTCCCCCGCTGCCAGCTAGTTCTGCGTCTACCAGCCCCCTGCAGCAGTCCTGTGCCCTCGCAGCCACTCACTAATCCTCTGGTCCCCCCGCTGCCAGCTAGTTCTGCTTCTACCAGCCCCCTGCAGCAGTCCTGTGCCCTCGCAGCCACTCACTAATCCTCTGGTCCCCCCGCTGCCAGCTAGTTCTGCTTCTACCAGGCCCCTGCAGCAGTCCTGTGCCCTCGCAGCTACTCACTAATCCTCTGCTCCCCCGCTGCCAGCTAGTTCTGCTTCTACCAGGCCCCTGCAGCAGTCCTGAGCCCTCGTAGCCACTCACTAATCCTCTGGTCCCCCGCCACCAGCTAGTTCTGCTTCTACCAGGCCCCTGCAGCAGTCCTGTGGCCTCGCAGCCACTCACTAATCCTCTGCTCCCCCGCTGCCAGCTAGTTCTGCTTCTACCAGGCCCCTGCAGCAGTCCTGAGCCCTCGTAGCCACTCACTAATCCTCTGGTCCCCCGCTGCCAGCTAGTTCTGCTTCTACCAGGCCCTTGCAGCAGTCCTGAGCCCTCGCAGCCACTCACTAATCCTCTGGTCCCCCGCTGCCAGCTAGTTCTGCTTCTACCAGCCCCCTGCAGCAGTCCTGTGCCCTCGCAGCCACTCACTAATCCTCTGCTCCCCCGCTGCCAGCTAGTTCTGCTTCTACCAGCCCCCTTGCAGCAGTCCTGTGCCCTCGCAGCCACTCACTAATCCTCTGGTTCCCCGCAGCCAGCTAGTTCTGCTTCTACCAGCCCCCTGCAGCAGTCCTGTGCCCTCGCAGCTACTCACTAATCCTCTGCTCCCCCGCTGCCAGCTAGTTCTGCTTCTACCAGCCCCCTGCAGCAGTCCTGTGCCCTCGCAGCCACTCACTAATCCTCTGGTCCCCCCGCTGCCAGCTAGTTCTGCTTCTACCAGCCCCCTTGCAGCAGTCCTGTGCCCTCGCAGCTACTCACTAATCCTCTGCTCCCCCGCTGCCAGCTAGTTCTGCTTCTACCAGCCCCCTGCAGCAGTCCTGTGCCATCGCAGCCACTCACTAATCCTCTGGTCCCCCCGCTGCCAGCTAGTTCTGCTTCTACCAGCCCCCTTGCAGCAGTCCTGTGCCCTCGCAGCCACTCACTAATCCTCTGGTTCCCCGCAGCCAGCTAGTTCTGCTTCTACCAGCCCCCTGCAGCAGTCCTGTGCCCTCGCAGCCACTCACTAATCCTCTGCTCCCCCGCTGCCAGCTAGTTCTGCTTCTACCAGCGCCCTGCAGCAGTCCTGTGCCCTCGCAGCCACTCACGTAGCCTCTGGTCCCCCGCTGCCAGCTAGTTCTGCTTCTACCAGCCCCCTGCAGCAGTCCTGTGCCCTCGCAGCCACTCACTAATCCTCTGGTCCCCCGCTGCCAGCTAGTTCTGCTTCTACCAGCCCCATGCAGCAGTCCTGTGCCCTCGCAGCTACTCACTAATCCTCTGCTCCCCCGCTGCCAGCTAGTTCTGCTTCTACCAGCCCCCTGCAGCAGTCCTGTGCCCTCGCAGCCACTCACTAATCCTCTGGTCCCCCGCTGCCAGCTAGTTCTGCTTCTACCAGCCCCATGCAGCCATCCTGTGCCCTCGTAGTCACTCACTGCTGCTCCAGTCCCCCGCCACCAGCTAGTTCTGCTTCTACCAGCCCCATGCAGCCATCCTGTGCCCTCTCAGTCACTCACTGCTGCTCCAGTCCCCCGCTGCCAGCTAGTTCTGCTTCTACCAGCCCAATGCAGCCATCCTGTGCCCTCGTAGTCACTCACTGCTGCTCCAGTCCCCCGCTGCCAGCTAGTTCTGCATCTACCAGCCCCATGCAGCCATCCTGTGCCCTCGTAGTCACTCACTGCTGCTCCAGTCTCCCGCCACCAGCTAGTTCTGCTTCTACCAGCCCCATGCAGCCATCCTGTGCCCTCCTAGTCACTCACTGCTGCTCCAGTCCCCCGCCTCCAGCTAGTTCTGCTTCTACCAGCCCCATGCAGCCATCCTGTGCCCTCGTAGTCACTCACTGCTGCTCCAGTCCCCCGCTGCCAGCTAGTTCTGCTTCTACCAGCCCCCTGCAGCAGTCCTGTGCCCTCGCAGCTACTCACTAATCCTCTGCTCCCCCGCTGCCAGCTAGTTCTGCTTCTACCAGGCCCCTGCAGCAGTCCTGTGCCCTCGCAGCTACTCACTAATCCTCTGCTCCCCCGCTGCCAGCTAGTTCTGCTTCTACCAGCCCCATGCAGCAGTCCTGTGCCCTCGCAGCTACTCACTAATCCTCTGCTCCCCCGCTGCCAGCTAGTTCTGCTTCTACCAGGCCCCTGCAGCAGTCCTGTGCCCTCGCAGCTACTCACTAATCCTCTGCTCCCCCGCTGCCAGCTAGTTCTGCTTCTACCAGGCCCCTGCAGCAGTCCTGTGCCCTCGCAGCTACTCACTAATCCTCTGCTCCCCCGCTGCCAGCTAGTTCTGCTTCTACCAGGCCCCTGCAGCAGTCCTGTGCCCTCGCAGCTACTCACTAATCCTCTGCTCCCCCGCTGCCAGCTAGTTCTGCTTCTACCAGCCCCATGCAGCAGTCCTGTGCCCTCGCAGCTACTCACTAATCCTCTGCTCCCCCGCTGCCAGCTAGTTCTGCTTCTACCAGGCCCCTGCAGCAGTCCTGTGCCCTCGCAGCCACTCACTAATCCTCTGGTCCCCCGCTGCCAGCTAGTTCTGCTTCTACCAGCCCCATGCAGCAGTCCTGTGCCCTCGCAGCCACTCACTAATCCTCTGCTCCCCCGCTGCCAGCTAGTTCTGCTTCTACCAGGCCCCTGCAGCAGTCCTGTGCCCTCGCAGCTACTCACTAATCCTCTGCTCCCCCGCTGCCAGCTAGTTCTGCTTCTACCAGCCCCATGCAGCAGTCCTGTGCCCTCGCAGCTACTCACTAATCCTCTGCTCCCCCGCTGCCAGCTAGTTCTGCTTCTACCAGCCCCCTGCAGCAGTCCTGTGCCCTCGAAGCCACTCACTAATCCTCTGGTCCCCCCGCTGCCAGCTAGTTCTGCTTCTACCAGCCCCCTGCAGCAGTCCTGTGCCCTCGCAGCCACTCACTAATCCTCTGGTCCCCCCGCTGCCAGCTAGTTCTGCTTCTACCAGGCCCCTGCAGCAGTCCTGTGCCCTCGCAGCTACTCACTAATCCTCTGCTCCCCCGCTGCCAGCTAGTTCTGCTTCTACCAGGCCCCTGCAGCAGTCCTGAGCCCTCGTAGCCACTCACTAATCCTCTGGTCCCCCGCCACCAGCTAGTTCTGCTTCTACCAGTCCCCTGCAGCAGTCCTGTGCCCTCGCAGCCACTCACTAATCCTCTGCTCCCCCGCTGCCAGCTAGTTCTGCTTCTACCAGGCCCCTGCAGCAGTCCTAAGCCCTCGTAGCCACTCACTAATCCTCTGGTCCCCCGCTGCCAGCTAGTTCTGCTTCTACCAGGCCCCTGCAGCAGTCCTGAGCCCTCGCAGCCACTCACTAATCCTCTGGTCCCCCGCTGCCAGCTAGTTCTGCTTCTACCAGCCCCCTGCAGCAGTCCTGTGCCCTCGCAGCCACTCACTAATCCTCTGCTCCCCCGCTGCCAGCTAGTTCTGCTTCTACCAGCCCCCTTGCAGCAGTCCTGTGCCCTCGCAGCCACTCACTAATCCTCTGGTTCCCCGCAGCCAGCTAGTTCTGCTTCTACCAGCCCCCTGCAGCAGTCCTGTGCCCTCGCAGCTACTCACTAATCCTCTGCTCCCCCGCTGCCAGCTAGTTCTGCTTCTACCAGCCCCCTGCAGCAGTCCTGTGCCCTCGCAGCCACTCACTAATCCTCTGGTCCCCCCGCTGCCAGCTAGTTCTGCTTCTACCAGCCCCCTTGCAGCAGTCCTGTGCCCTCGCAGCTACTCACTAATCCTCTGCTCCCCCGCTGCCAGCTAGTTCTGCTTCTACCAGCCCCCTGCAGCAGTCCTGTGCCATCGCAGCCACTCACTAATCCTCTGGTCCCCCGCTGCCAGCTAGTTCTGCTTCTACCAGCCCCATGCAGCAGTCCTGTGCCCTCGCAGCCACTCACTAATCCTCTGCTCCCCCGCTGCCAGCTAGTTCTGCTTCTACCAGGCCCCTGCAGCAGTCCTGTGCCCTCGCAGCTACTCACTAATCCTCTGCTCCCCCGCTGCCAGCTAGTTCTGCTTCTACCAGCCCCATGCAGCAGTCCTGTGCCCTCGCAGCCACTCACTAATCCTCTGCTCCCCCGCTGCCAGCTAGTTCTGCTTCTACCAGCCCCCTGCAGCAGTCCTGTGCCCTCGAAGCCACTCACTAATCCTCTGGTCCCCCCGCTGCCAGCTAGTTCTGCTTCTACCAGCCCCCTGCAGCAGTCCTGTGCCCTCGCAGCCACTCACTAATCCTCTGGTCCCCCCGCTGCCAGCTAGTTCTGCTTCTACCAGGCCCCTGCAGCAGTCCTGTGCCCTCGCAGCTACTCACTAATCCTCTGCTCCCCCGCTGCCAGCTAGTTCTGCTTCTACCAGGCCCCTGCAGCAGTCCTGAGCCCTCGTAGCCACTCACTAATCCTCTGGTCCCCCGCCACCAGCTAGTTCTGCTTCTACCAGGCCCCTGCAGCAGTCCTGTGCCCTCGCAGCCACTCACTAATCCTCTGCTCCCCCGCTGCCAGCTAGTTCTGCTTCTACCAGGCCCCTGCAGCAGTCCTGAGCCCTCGTAGCCACTCACTAATCCTCTGGTCCCCCGCTGCCAGCTAGTTCTGCTTCTACCAGGCCCCTGCAGCAGTCCTGAGCCCTCGCAGCCACTCACTAATCCTCTGGTCCCCCGCTGCCAGCTAGTTCTGCTTCTACCAGCCCCCTGCAGCAGTCCTGTGCCCTCGCAGCCACTCACTAATCCTCTGCTCCCCCGCTGCCAGCTAGTTCTGCTTCTACCAGCCCCCTTGCAGCAGTCCTGTGCCCTCGCAGCCACTCACTAATCCTCTGGTTCCCCGCAGCCAGCTAGTTCTGCTTCTACCAGCCCCCTGCAGCAGTCCTGTGCCCTCGCAGCTACTCACTAATCCTCTGCTCCCCCGCTGCCAGCTAGTTCTGCTTCTACCAGCCCCCTGCAGCAGTCCTGTGCCCTCGCAGCCACTCACTAATCCTCTGGTCCCCCCGCTGCCAGCTAGTTCTGCTTCTACCAGCCCCCTTGCAGCAGTCCTGTGCCCTCGCAGCTACTCACTAATCCTCTGCTCCCCCGCTGCCAGCTAGTTCTGCTTCTACCAGCCCCCTGCAGCAGTCCTGTGCCATCGCAGCCACTCACTAATCCTCTGGTCCCCCCGCTGCCAGCTAGTTCTGCTTCTACCAGCCCCCTTGCAGCAGTCCTGTGCCCTCGCAGCCACTCACTAATCCTCTGGTTCCCCGCAGCCAGCTAGTTCTGCTTCTACCAGCCCCCTGCAGCAGTCCTGTGCCCTCGCAGCCACTCACTAATCCTCTGCTCCCCCGCTGCCAGCTAGTTCTGCTTCTACCAGCGCCCTGCAGCAGTCCTGTGCCATCGCAGCCACTCACGGAGCCTCTGGTCCCCCGCTGCCAGCTAGTTCTGCTTCTACCAGCCCCCTGCAGCAGTCCTGTGCCCTCGCAGCCACTCACTAATCCTCTGGTCCCCCGCTGCCAGCTAGTTCTGCTTCTACCAGCCCCATGCAGCAGTCCTGTGCCCTCGCAGCTACTCACTAATCCTCTGCTCCCCCGCTGCCAGCTAGTTCTGCTTCTACCAGCCCCCTGCAGCAGTCCTGTGCCCTCGCAGCCACTCACTAATCCTCTGGTCCCCCGCTGCCAGCTAGTTCTGCTTCTACCAGCCCCATGCAGCCATCCTGTGCCCTCGTAGTCACTCACTGCTGCTCCAGTCCCCCGCCACCAGCTAGTTCTGCTTCTACCAGCCCCATGCAGCCATCCTGTGCCCTCTCAGTCACTCACTGCTGCTCCAGTCCCCCGCTGCCAGCTAGTTCTGCTTCTACCAGCCCCATGCAGCCATCCTGTGCCCTCGTAGTCACTCACTGCTGCTCCAGTCCCCCGCTGCCAGCTAGTTCTGCATCTACCAGCCCCATGCAGCCATCCTGTGCCCTCGTAGTCACTCACTGCTGCTCCAGTCTCCCGCCACCAGCTAGTTCTGCTTCTACCAGCCCCATGCAGCCATCCTGTGCCCTCCTAGTCACTCACTGCTGCTCCAGTCCCCCGCCTCCAGCTAGTTCTGCTTCTACCAGCCCCATGCAGCCATCCTGTGCCCTCGTAGTCACTCACTGCTGCTCCAGTCCCCCGCTGCCAGCTAGTTCTGCTTCTACCAGCCCCCTGCAGCAGTCCTGTGCCCTCGCAGCTACTCACTAATCCTCTGCTCCCCCGCTGCCAGCTAGTTCTGCTTCTACCAGGCCCCTGCAGCAGTCCTGTGCCCTCGCAGCTACTCACTAATCCTCTGCTCCCCCGCTGCCAGCTAGTTCTGCTTCTACCAGCCCCATGCAGCAGTCCTGTGCCCTCATAGTCACTCACTGCTGCTCCAGTCCCCCGCTGCCAGCTAGTTCTGCTTCTACCAGCCCCCTGCAGCAGTCCTGTGCCCTCGCAGCTACTCACTAATCCTCTGCTCCCCCGCTGCCAGCTAGTTCTGCTTCTTCCAGCCCCATGCAGCAGTCCTGTGCCCTCGCAGCTACTCACTAATCCTCTGCTCCCCCGCTGCCAGCTAGTTCTGCTTCTACCAGGCCCCTGCAGCAGTCCTGTGCCCTCGCAGCTACTCACTAATCCTCTGCTCCCCCGCTGCCAGCTAGTTCTGCTTCTACCAGGCCCCTGCAGCAGTCCTGTGCCCTCGCAGCTACTCACTAATCCTCTGCTCCCCCGCTGCCAGCTAGTTCTGCTTCTACCAGGCCCCTGCAGCAGTCCTGTGCCCTCGCAGCTACTCACTAATCCTCTGCTCCCCCGCTGCCAGCTAGTTCTGCTTCTACCAGCCCCATGCAGCAGTCCTGTGCCCTCGCAGCTACTCACTAATCCTCTGCTCCCCCGCTGCCAGCTAGTTCTGCTTCTACCAGGCCCCTGCAGCAGTCCTGTGCCCTCGCAGCCACTCACTAATCCTCTGGTCCCCCGCTGCCAGCTAGTTCTGCTTCTACCAGCCCCATGCAGCAGTCCTGTGCCCTCGCAGCTACTCACTAATCCTCTGCTCCCCCGCTGCCAGCTAGTTCTGCTTCTACCAGCCCCATGCAGCAGTCCTGTGCCCTCGCAGCTACTCACTAATCCTCTGCTCCCCCGCTGCCAGCTAGTTCTGCTTCTACCAGCCCCCTGCAGCAGTCCTGTGCCCTCGCAGCCACTCACTAATCCTCTGGTCCCCCCGCTGCCAGCTAGTTCTGCTTCTACCAGGCCCCTGCAGCAGTCCTGTGCCCTCGCAGCTACTCACTAATCCTCTGCTCCCCCGCTGCCAGCTAGTTCTGCTTCTACCAGGCCCCTGCAGCAGTCCTGAGCCCTCGTAGCCACTCACTAATCCTCTGCTCCCCCGCTGCCAGCTAGTTCTGCTTCTACCAGCCCCCTGCAGCAGTCCTGTGCCCTCGCAGCCACTCACTAATCCTCTGCTCCCCCGCTGCCAGCTAGTTCTGCTTCTACCAGCCCCCTTGCAGCAGTCCTGTGCCCTCGCAGCCACTCACTAATCCTCTGGTTCCCCGCAGCCAGCTAGTTCTGCTTCTACCAGCCCCCTGCAGCAGTCCTGTGCCCTCGCAGCTACTCACTAATCCTCTGCTCCCCCGCTGCCAGCTAGTTCTGCTTCTACCAGCCCCCTGCAGCAGTCCTGTGCCCTCGCAGCCACTCACTAATCCTCTGGTCCCCCCGCTGCCAGCTAGTTCTGCTTCTACCAGCCCCCTTGCAGCAGTCCTGTGCCCTCGCAGCTACTCACTAATCCTCTGCTCCCCCGCTGCCAGCTAGTTCTGCTTCTACCAGCCCCCTGCAGCAGTCCTGTGCCCTCGCAGCCACTCACTAATCCTCTGGTCCCCCCGCTGCCAGCTAGTTCTGCTTCTACCAGCCCCCTTGCAGCAGTCCTGTGCCCTCGCAGCCACTCACTAATCCTCTGGTTCCCCGCAGCCAGCTAGTTCTGCTTCTACCAGCCCCCTGCAGCAGTCCTGTGCCCTCGCAGCCACTCACTAATCCTCTGCTCCCCCGCTGCCAGCTAGTTCTGCTTCTACCAGCCCCCTGCAGCAGTCCTGTGCCCTCGCAGCCACTCACTAATCCTCTGGTCCCCCGCTGCCAGCTAGTTCTGCTTCTACCAGCCCCCTGCAGCAGTCCTGTGCCCTCGCAGCCACTCACTAATCCTCTAGTCCCCCGCTGCCAGCTAGTTCTGCTTCTACCAGCCCCCTGCAGCCATCCTGTGCCCTCGCAGCCACTCACTAATCCTCTGGTCCCCCGCTGCCAGCTAGTTCTGCTTCTACCAGCCCCCTGCAGCCATCCTGTGCCCTCGCAGCCACTCACTAATCCTCTGGTCCCCCGCTGCCAGCTAGTTCTGCTTCTACCAGCCCCCTGCAGCAGTCCTGTGCCCTCGCAGCCACTCACTAATCCTCTAGTCCCCCGCTGCCAGCTAGTTCTGCTTCTACCAGCCCTCTGCAGCAGTCCTGTGCCCTCGCAGCTACTCACTAATCCTCTGGTCCCCCGCTGCCAGCTAGTTCTGCTTCTACCAGCCCCCTGCAGCAGTCCTGTACCCTCGCAGCCACTCACTAATCCTCTGGTCCCCCACTGCCAGCTAGTTCTGCTTCTACCAGCCCCCTGCAGCAGTCCTGTGCCCTCGCAGCCACTCACTAATCCTCTGGTCCCCCGCTGCCAGCTAGTTCTGCTTCTACCAGCCCCCTGCAGCAGTCCTGTGCCTTCGCAGCCACTCACTAATCCTCTGGTCCCCCGCTGCCAGCTAGTTCTGCTTCTACCAGGCCCCTGCAGCAGTCCTGTGCCCTCGCAGCCACTCACTAATCCTCTGGTCCCCCGCTGCCAGTTAGTTTCGTTTTTGCCGACAGGCCCGTCAGGAATGGCCAAGCGTAGCTTTTTCCGCATTCCCGACTGTAATTAGCGCTATTGCGTTCGCAATGCGGCAACGCGTATTTTTGTACGTGTTGCGGCCCACAGTAGCGCTAATTACAGTCGGGAATGCGGAAAAAGCTACGCATGGCCAGTCCTGACGGGCCTGTCGGCAAAAACGAAACTAGCTGGCAGCGGGGGACCAGAGGATTAGTGAGTGGCTGCGAGGGCACAGGACTGCTGCAGGGGCCTGGTAAAAGCCCCCGGTGAGTAAAACTCATTTTTTTTTTCTGGCTTAAGTGTCTCTTTAAGGCTGGGCTGGCCTGGATACAGGGGCATAAGACACACCTACGGTGAGGTTCTGCAGCTGAACTCGCGTTTGTGGGTTTGGCAGAGGGTGGGGTCTCAGGCACCAGAACTTCTGTACCAATAGGCTTCTGTCGTTTAAATCAAAGATTTTAGTCTCCTAAACTGCAGTGCTGGCCACAAAGAGTTTATCCGATGGTAGGATGGGAGCTGGTGGGTTAAGCCGCTCTGATCAGCAGTGAGAGCTTCTCCCTAAGCTATGGAATTAAAGAGAGTCAGAAGCCTCGTAAAATGTCACTTCCCTTCTACACTATCACCCCAGCTAAAACGCAGCATTCCCGCGGCAGAACACTGTGTTTAAACCACCCCAAATCCCCGGGGCAATATTGGGGGAGCGTTTCCTTGTAGAGGCAGAGCTTAGCACTGTAGCTCCGCCTCTACTCGCGTCAATCCCCGCTGATCGCCGCCTCTCCCCCCCCCTCTCAGTCTTCTTTCACTGAGAGGGGCGGGGAGAGGCGGCGATCCGCGGTGATTGACGCTAATGAAGGCAGAGCTACAGCGGCAAGCTCTGCCTCCCCAGGCAGCAAAATCCATGATTTTGAAAGACGTGGATTTTTGCCCCGGTATTTGGGGGGTTTAGATACATCGATCTGCCGCTGGGATGCGACGTTTTAGCTGGGGTGATAGTGTAGAAGGGAATCCTATATAATAAACCCTAATGTCCCTGCGTTCGTCCCTGTGTCAGTGCTTTTTTGCACTGCGCATGTGCAGGGACAGACGCAGAGACACCGGAGGCCAGAAGGGGAGGGCGTGTGTGTGCGTCGGGCAGGCGTGCACGGCAGGTGCGCGTATGCGCGCGGTGGTATTAGTGATAGACCTAGCCTGTTTTTAAACGGGCTAAGTCACTAGTTTTTAAATAAAAAGTGACATTTTACAAGGCTTCAGACTCTCTTGTCCTTGCAGAATGCAAGATTTTGTAACTGGGTCCTGGGTCACATGACTGACTTTTCCAAAGGGAGTGTTTTGGAATGGCTGCATCAAATATGGCAAGCCCTTAATTCCCCTTTCTGAACAATGAACATCTGAGAGGGTACACAATGGCTGTAATCGATCCCAGTGAGGCGAGTACGAGTGGAAAGTGGCACTTACCTGCAGGAGATTGCGGGCTAGGCGTGTCTTTCCAGTATACACCAGCAGGAGGTGCTTGTTTAATGTCTCCACGAACCTCTCTGGCAGTTCAATACGTTCAACGGTCACATGGAGGGGCAGCGCAGGAGCAGAGCGGCCAACCTTCACCCCTGGTATGAGCCCGCCGACCTGGTCCTGCCAGCCGCCGCCTGGAAAGAGAAACTAACGATGAGAATTTCACAAGCAAGAGAAACAGCTGGAGAAGCCGATCGTGAATTTTTCAGGTGATCAGTTTGTAGGTTTCTTATCTGTTCCACCTGAACAAGGATTCTGATTGGTTGCTCCATTTCTGCTCAGTTTTCTTTGCACTTGTCTCTATACATGAATGTCAGTGGCTTGGACAGGGAGCACACATGTCTGTGCAAGTAAAAGTTTTCTGCCAGGTGCTTTTCTGCCTTTTTTTCTGTGTTTTTTGTGCATTTCTGTTCTGTGTGTTTCTGTTTTGCATTGTATGAGAATTGCATGCTTTTTAATTTCCCATAGCATAGCATTGTATGTGAATTGCATGCACTTTGCATACAGTATACAGGAAGAAAGAACTTGCTGTGTGATTTTAAAATGCACATAAAATAAAATTGCGTTGCGAATGGCAGCAACAGATTTTTGTGCATCCCACAGACATTCTTTAAGGCAGGGGTAGGGAACCTATGGCTCCGGATCTTTTGATGGCTACATCTGGCTCACAGACAAATCAGTAGAGGTAGATTCACTAAGATACACGGCTCAAGCAGCGCAGCTTAGTGTGGCAGCGCAAGTAACATTTTCAAAGTAGGCACTCTACTGTTGTAGCTGCATCACTAACTTACGCTTCCCCCAAAACTAACAACGGTTCCAATTGTCCCAATCTGTACCCTGTCAGGTCCAGTGACTGTGTAGGACGATATTCCCGCACTTTGATTGGCCCAATAGGCTGCACGTCACTTGACAGGCAGCCTATTGGGCCAAAGTGCGGGGATCTCATCCTACAAAGTGAATCAACCCCCAAGTCAGCTACCTAATTGTACAAGCTGTTAGTCCGTATTTCTCCTGTCTGGCTCTCGGGGAAATTGCTGCTGTTGCTGAAACCCAAGAGAAGCTGAAGACGTGTCTGACACTGCTGCTGCCCTGGGGATCAACTGTATACACATCACCATGGCAACAGGGACACGAGCCCTCTGCTGCGCATGCGCACTGTGGCAGTTTGAAACATTGTATGGCTCTCACGGAATTACATTTTAAAATATTTAAGAATATGTGGCGTTTATGGCTCTCTCAGCCAAAAAGGTTCCTGACCCCTGCTTTAAGGCCTGGGACCCACTAGTGTTTGGTTATTGCCCTTTGTGATTGGGCTGCAACATATTTGGAGCAATACCAAAGCAATCACATTGAAGGGATGCCGAGTCAATTCACGACCGCTCCAGGAATTGGGGTAAAATCCCGTAATTCCAAGATTTGGACAATCACCGGCGCAAGTGGGTCTCAGGCGTAAATCTGCAGAGAATTAGATGTAATGTGAGGGATTCCCAGTGTCACCTGTAGTGAGAACCTGTTCCAGGTGCAGCACGGCGTGGATCAGAGACTCAGCATCTGCAGACCGTCCGGACGCCTCGTAGAGAGCTGCCATTACTGCCCCCGCCAGGATGCTGCTGGTACCTGTAGGGACAATTCACCAAATGTTAGTTTCAAGGTTTTTGTGCAGTATTGATAGATATACCATATATACTCGCATATAAGCCCACCCGCGTATATGCCGAGGTACCCACCTTTCCCTTAGAAACCAGGAAAAAGTGATTGACTCACATATAAGCCCCCTCCCCAGTATAGCCCCTCCACAGTAGCCAGATGTGCCCTCAGTACAAGTCAGTCCCCCTCCCCATAGCCAGATGTACCCCAAGGATGATAGTTGTGTCTCAAGACACCACCAGATGGAGTCAGATAAGAGACACAGCGATTGCCACATAGGAAGAATCCCCGATCACTGCACCGCTGATACACTGCTTGCTTGCACGCTCCGCTCCACAAGCCAGGAGACACAGGTAGTCTTGAGCAGTGCACTCTGCACACCATGTTGCAGGGGATGGGGGTACGGACACAGCAGGGTGCCAGTTACAAAACCTGCTCCCCCATCTGTTCTGCTCCCCGGACTCATATATAAGCCGGGGGGGGGGGGGGGGGGTAACTTTTCAGCACATTTTTTTGTGCTGAGAAATTAGGCTTATACGCAAGTATATACAGTAAATATGTACTCATGAAGTTAAAGTGAACCAGAGACGAAGCACCCTCATGTATTTTACCATAGAAATCAGTGGGAACATTAGAGAAAACACCTACCCTGCCCTCTGTTTCATCCTCACTGCTAAAAGTGTCTGTTATCTAGCTGAGATAAGAATCCCGGACTGTGCATTGAGTCTGGCTTTGCTATAATGACTCAGCTATAATGATTTCTGAGCAAAGCCAGCAGGGGGCAGGCTTGGACTTGAAAAGACACAAAAGAACACAGTCTCAGCTATAATCTTTCTGTAGCAAAGCCAGCCGACTGCTTAGTCGGGATTCTTATCTTAGAGGTGATAACAGGCAAATTAAACAGAGAACAATGTAACAAAGAGCAGATTAGGTGTTTACTGTCATGTTCCCACTGATTTATAAGGTAAAATACATGAGGGTGCTTCATCTCTGGTTCTCTTTAAAGTGGAACTTAACCTTAAATTCTGTACTGAACAATTCAATGGTAAGTAATGACGGCATGTCACATGACGCAGTCATTGCCATGGCGATCGTTGCTGGAATGAGTGATTGGCCGAGTGAATTGTGTTGTTGCATCCTGCACACAACTTTAAACTAGGTCAGCAGGAGGGAAGGGATGGGAGGAAGCTGGCCCTCTAGTGACGGGCTGGCTTTATAGCGGCCATGTAGGTATGATCAATGAGATGCAAATATGTGCGAGTTTATGCAAATGTATATGCAAATATATGCAGCTTGAAAATGGACCAATCAATTTAAACCTGGGTGGGGCTTGAATGGTCCATTTTCAAGCTGCATATATTTTCATAAAAATGTACATAAAGTTGCATACTCTGAAGTATTTTTGCGTATCATTCATTATCCCTACGGCCGAAGGCCAAAGTTTGTCCACCACTGGTATAGAGACTCCCCGTTCCTCCTTCCAGCGCTGTCCATTGGTGAATCTGCTCGGTCAAACAGCTGTTTAGAACTACCCATATATTCTGGCGTATAACGGCCCATACTTACGGGCTACAATTGTCGCCACAACACGCGGCGCGCGGGTGTTGCGGCGATAGGTCGCCCGTGAGTATGCCAACTGTCGCTAGTCCGCGTGAGTACGCGGACTAGCGACAGCAACCTCCATTGAGGTATGCAGAGCTTCCGGCGGGGGGGAGGAGGAACGTCGGCGACAGCTTCCGTCGCGCCGCTGGTCCCTCTTCCGCGTGTGTACGCGGAGGGACCTGGCGAGGAGCTGTCGCCGGCCTGTCGCCCACACGCTCACGTGTGCTGGCGACAGGCCACTTTTGCAGCCCGTGAGTACGGGCCATAAGACGACCCCTGAACTTTTCGAGTTAAAATATAGAGTTTGGGATATACTCACCATATAAGACTACCCCTCTCACCAAATATAAAAATTAAAAAAACCTCATATACGGGGCTATGTATGAACAGATACTGGTGCTGTACTGTATGTGGTACCCAGTATATAACAGTATACAGGCAATTGACTGGTTGGATTGGTCAACTCTCCCTAAGTGGATTGGTCAGCACTCCTTGTCTATCAGAGCGGTATGGAAGAATGCCATAAAACACACCCTTCTGGTCCGCCCTTTTATCCTTTTACCATGCTTCCTTCTCTGCCCCACAGATCTCACACATGTGCACCTGCGTAGCTTCACTGCAGTCCTCAAAAGGGAGATCTGAGAGGCGGTAGGTAAGTATTCCTTAGAGAGATTTTTTTTTTTGTTACAGGTTCTCTTTAAAAGCTACACAGAGATCAGATGATTGTCCTACAATCGATTCACCAATGACCATCAATAAGCTTATCACTCACCCAAACCAGAGCCATGTGGCAAATAAGACCAGGTCTGCAGCTCAAATCCTCCCCCGTACTTTTCGGTGAGCTGTTCCGATAACGGTTTCCCGGACGTCAGCTCCACCGTTCCCGAGCAGATGAAGGCAGCTTTCAGTAACGCCCCTGAGAAAGAGGAAACAAAATGAACAGTTAGCAAAACATTACTGGAAAAATCCACTGGATCAGTCCATCTACTGAGGGTCCTGGGGCTGGCGGTCCACCTACCTGGGGCGACGGTCCACCTACCTGGGGCCTGGGGCTGGCAGTAGTCCTGCAGGTCAGCCACACTACTGCAGGTCAGCTGTGTCTGGAGATCCATCCCACGGGGGCCGCTGTTACTGGACAAGCGCAGCTGAGGCTCTGCAATCCTCCGGGCTCGAGCTCCTATTGGCCGCTGATCATCCACCAGTATCGCTATATTTACCACCGCGCCGCCATGTTCATATGTGATCGGAGGGGTGTCGCTCCATCCCCCTGATAGTGGAGAGAAGACTGAGATAAGTACGAGGAGGAAACAGCTGATGTCACTTCTCTGCTGACAGCTTCCTGCTAATATCAAAAGTATTGAAAAGTGGCTTACAGCGGACCTGAAAGACTCTGTAGCAAAATGTTCAGCCTTATTTCTACTATGCTATAAGTTCCTATACCAGTTCTAATGTGGTCTGTCTTACTGCAGCCTTTCCTAGTTGCACAGCGGCTGTATTATCTCTGTTATCTAATCTAATCTTCTTTCCTTTGCCAGCTTTGTCGGCTCAGGCAGGAATGTGCTGCTCTGCTTGTGATAGGATAGAAGCTATACACACCCTCTCCACGCCCCCCTGCAGGCTCTGTATGAGTCACAGACTGAGCTTCTCTGAGCCTATCACAAGCTGGTTATCAGCCATGTCTTTTGTTTGTAAACACTGCCTAAAACTGGCAATTACAAGCCAGAATCTCAGCAGGGAGTGGCAGAAACAGCACAGAGGGGCCCAGGAGAACAGAATTAATAGAATGGTATGCTTTTTATTGTAAGAAATTTTAGAGTACAGATTCTCTTGAACTCAGAACTTCCTCTCTGCTCCAAAAGATAAGCAATTTATCTGGAATATGGGAGAGACTTCAGTGCATAGGTGCCCATTGTGTAGATCACAAAGGATTTCATGGTAGATCTCGACCGTACTACATTTTCCATTCTGTATATATGTTACGGCCAGAACCCGAAGTGTGGCCACTTCTCGTTCTGGCCGGCCACTTCGGGTTCTGTCCGGCCAATGTGCGAAGTGGCCGCAGCGCAGCGGGCAATGTTAGAAATTGAATGATTACACTAGGCTACAATGTATTTTACGGCCGTCTCGCTGCGGGCAAATGTAGTACAAGTTGGTTAATTTAATGAAATATAGCCGGCGGCAATGTAATAGATGAAGCCGCCGGCTTTCGCACTGCCTCCTCCTACCCCCCCCCCGCCTCTCTCCTCTCCCTGCCTCCTATACAATATACGGAGCAGCCGGGGACACACGGAGAGTCGTTCATCGCGGCAAGGGAAGCAGAGCGGGGAGGCTGCAGACATTGCTTCTGCCAGCACCCGCTCTGCAGGAACGGCAGGATTCCCCTGCCGCGACGAACGACTCTCGGCTGATCCGTATGTCTGTGTGGTGGACACATGCAGTCAATATAACAATGGTACGAGAGCAGAATACGTTTTCTCCCCATGCCCTTAGTTTTCAGTCTCTCAAACTTTTCTCCCCACACCCCCCCCCCCCCCGTGGCTTCTGGGCCTCCCCTGCGGAGGCATCTCTTGCAGGGTCTATTGTTACGCCCGTGCGTGATGGGCCATTTTTTGAGGCGACTTTGCCTCAATGGAAAGTATAGGAAAAACACAAACGATCAGAAAAACGCTTTGTGCAGCGATTGCGTTCGCGTTTTTAAGAATAAATACATTGTATTTATCCTTCTCCGGATCAAAGAGTTCACTTCCTGACTGATGTCAGGAAGTGAAAAAAACTTAATCACTCGGCAAAACCGCTTAAAAAAGCGGTCCACAAAAAAACAAAAACAGCGCACAGGTAATCGCCGGGAGCAGAAAAAAAAGCTTAAAAAAAACGTCAAACGCGGACAGACACGTGAACGGAACGCAATGTGAACAAGGCCATACAGTGGGCTATACTCACCAGACATGTCAATGCGTGCCGGACACTCCGCGGTCACCCACTGACCCTGTGGCGGTGGCTTCTGTTCCCCGATAGACACAAACTGGAAAGATGACATCACAGCACGGCGGATCAGGATCTGTTCCGCCCCTTCGTAATGACGAGCAGCACGCAGAAGTAGAGCTGGTCTGGAGGGAGGGAAATATTTGAATAGACAGTCTATCATTGCTTTTAAAGGTTGCTGCTCAATAATAAAGGCAGACAGCTAAACTTCACTAATGATCTAATTCTAAACATTTGAATAATTCTAGGTCACCGTAGCAGTTTTTTCTGGGATCACTGGCTGTGCATTCAGCTAAATGGTGGGAGGCGTCTCAGGTGATGTAAAAAAAATGTCAGTGCTGCTGAAACAAACAGCTAAAATGAAACAACGTTCCTCCACATTAACCCAGTGGTGGTAGGAATATTGCAATGCTTAGACATGAACCGGCACCATTAAAGGGAACCTAAACTGAGAAGGATATGGATTTTTCCTTTTAAAATAATACCAGTTGCCTGACTCTCCTGCTGATCCTGTGTCTCTGATACTTTTAGCCACACCCCCTCAACAAGCATGCAGACCAGATGCTCTGACTGAAGTCAGACTGAATTAGCTGCATGCTTGTTTCAGGTGTGTGATTCAGACACTACTGCAGCCACAGAGATCAGCAGGACTGACCAGCAACTGGTATTGTTTAAAAGGAAACATCCATATCCCTCTCAGTTTAGGTTCCCTTTAAGGACCACCATCGCGAAAATCTTAAAATTTAAAATATATGTATACACATACAAATATGAAGCATGTTTCTTCCAGAGTAAAATGAGCAAAAAATAACTTTTCTCCTATGTTGCTGTCACTTACAGTAGGTAGTAGAAATCTGACATTACCGACAGGTTTTGGACTAGTCCATCTCTCCATGGGAGATTCTCAGCATGGCCTTTATTCTTTAAAAAAGACATTCCTTGAAACATATTTATACAAAGATGCTGGCCAGCCTCCCTGCTTGCTGCACAGCTGGACAGAGCAACTGCCATTCACTAAATGCTTTTAAAAATAAAGAAAATCCTGAGAATCCCCCATGAGGAGATGGGCTAGCCCAAAATCTGTCAGTAATGTCAGATTTCTACTACCTACTTTAAGTGACAGCAACATAGGAGAAAAGTATATCTGTGTATGTGTACATATATGTTAAAGTTTACGGTTTTCACAACAGTAGTCCTTTAATTTTGGCATGTAAAGAAAGAGCTAGATCCAGCCGAAACAGATGTGGAGCATATTTGTATTTTACCTGCTTAGCCATTTCTTCCGCTCCTCGGCCAGGAGAGTCACACCCTGGGAGATGTCTCCTTTCTCTAGCAGCAGATAGGCGGGGGCCCAGGCCTTATTAGCTGCTGGTCCACTCCTCAGACCTCCCTCGCCATCTGCCATGCAGCCCAGCACATCAGCAACACACGCCAGGGCTCGGGCCGCGACGCCGGCATCCACAGTCACTGACGCCACTACGTGGGATAAGAAACGCGGTCGTTATGTCTTATAATATAACGGAATGTGACTACATGTGGTGGTAACACATCAGCCCTCACCAGTGTCCAGTGTACTCAGCAGCCTCTGGTAGGCGCCCTCCTGCACAGCGGCCCGTATGATAGGCATCAGGCTTCTCTCTTCTCTGCCCAGAAGAATTCTCTGCACCTTCTCTACGCCTTGGCTGAAAAACAGCTCTCTGCGGGCCTGCAGCGCCCTCTCCTGGTCCTGATACTGCTGTATCTGCTGCCAAGACATGCGCCAGGAGCTGCGCCAGCGTTGCCTCCGGCGTTCATGCTCAGAACCGGGAGTTGCTGAGCTGAGGAACCAGAGAACGTCCCCAACCCCGAGAGATTCACTGGGGTGCAAAACAGGGAAGAGGGGGGCCGTTAACACGCTGCGCTGACCACTTCCGGCATCCGAACCCCGCAATTCACTTTCACTGCAAAGTAAGCACAAGACATGGTAAACAAGGGCATCCATAAACTGTACAGCAATGCTGAACATGAGAGCAGGCATACAGTATTTAAAGTGAACCTTAAGTGAGAAAAATAAATTGAGTTTTACTCACCTGGGGCTTACCTCAGCCCCCTGCAGCTGATCGGTGCCCACGACAAGTCGCTCTGATGCTCCGGGTCCCACTGGCGGCCACTTCCGGTTTCGCCGTCAGGACCCGTCAGGCTGGGGAACGCGGCTGATACTACGCGTTCCCAGCCAAAATAGCACCCCTATGCGGCCATATGCCTGCATACGGGTGCCTATGCGGACATGTGGCCGCATAGGGGTGCTATTTTGGCTGGGAACGCGTAGTATCAGCCGCGTTCCCCAGCCTGACGGGTCCTGACGGCGAAACCGGAAGTGGCCGCCAGCGGGACCCGGAGCATCAGAGCGACTTGTCGTGGGCACCGATCAGCTGCAGGGGGCTGAGGTAAGCCCCAGGTGAGTAAAACTCAATTTTTTTTTTCTCACTTAAGTGCCTCTTTAACCTCCTTAGTGGTAACCCCGTGCTAGACACGGGGTAAGCCGCCGGAGGGTGCCGCTCAGGCCCTGCTGGGCCGATTTAAATAATTTTTTTTTTTGCTGGATGCAGCTAGCACTTTGCTAGCTGCGCCAGCACCCCGTTCGCTGCCGCCGCCGCGCGCCCGATCGCCGCTATCCGGTGCGGCGCGCGGCCCCCCCCCCCCAGACCCCGTGCGCTGCCTGGCCAATCAGTGCCAGGCAGCGCCGAGGGGTGGCCCGGGACTCCCAATGACGTCCCGACGTCAGTGACGTCATCCCGCCCCGTCGCCATGGCGACGGGGGAAGCCCTCCAGGAAATCCCGTTCTTTGAACGGGATTTCCTGATCGGAGATCGCCGAAGGTGATCGAAGCGGGCGGGGGGATGCCGCTGAGCAGCGGCTATCATGTAGCGAGCCCTCGGCTCGCTACATGATTTAAAAATTTTTTTTTAAAAAAACTGCTGCGCTTCCCCCTGGCGGTATTTTTCATACCGCCAAGGGGGTTAAAGGGAACAAAGCATCACTTTTTTTCTGCCTGGTTTCTAATAGCTATAGGAGCTGCCATGTTTCCCCCTTTTCTTCTAGCTACCCATTATTTATCCACAGGGAAGGTGTGAAGATAGCATCTGTGACTTCTGTAAAGTCTTTGAAGCACATTGTGCAATCTACATACACACCCTGCTGATCAAAAGCCTTTTGTTTTCTCTATGCTGATGTTTGCAATAAAATAATCCGTAGTCCTTATCTACCTAAAACCGCTGCCTCAGGCCATGGAAGCAGGAAGAAATAGGGTAATAAAGTATTATGCTTAACCTTGAAATGTAAAATACAAGGTAAAATAAATTGCACTTTAATCGCACTAACCTGATCCCCGTCCTATGGAAAAACTCCTCCCAGGGAACATTGAGGTAAGTGGGTGATCCACCCTCTGCTGGACACTGAAGGAAAAAAGAACAGACAATTATGTCACTAATTAGTAATAAACAAAAAGTCTAAATCCTCATGCAAATGTTCACGGACTGCTGCCTGCAGTGACTGGAACTCGGTCCCTTTGGGCAACAGTTTCAGGTCCTTTAGGCTAGCAACACATTCTGTTGCTATGGAAGGGGATGGAGGGATGACAACAAGGTGCACAATGGAGTGGGAGGGGTAAAGAACAATGTCCTCAGGCTCGTGCTGCAGAGAAAATGGGATAGGATCAGCCAAGAACCATATAATGTGTATAGAAGCTTAACGGACAACTGAAGCGAGAGGAATATGGAGGTTGCCATATTTATTTCCTGTTAAACAATACCAGTTGCCTGGCAGCCCTGCTGGTCTATTTGGCTGCAGTGGTGTCCGAATAACACCAGAAACAAGCATGCAGCTAATCTTGTCAGATCTGACAATAATGTCAGAAACACCTGATCTGCTGCATGCTTGTTCAGGGGCTATGGCTAGAGGCAAAGGATCAGCAGAACAGCCAGGCAACTGGTATTGCTTAACAGGAAATAAATATGGCAGCCTCCATACCCTTCTTGCTTCAGCTGTCCTTTAACATGCTAATTATTTTTAGCCCGGAGGAGGGAGTTGACAATCCATTAGGTAGTTTAGCACAACTGCTGGCTAAATTAATA
The DNA here is from genome assembly GCF_040937935.1 of Hyperolius riggenbachi. Lineage (NCBI taxonomy): Eukaryota > Metazoa > Chordata > Amphibia > Anura > Hyperoliidae > Hyperolius > Hyperolius riggenbachi. The sequence goes on from NC_090656.1 coordinate 10,950,407, forward strand.
GAATAAGCCTTGTACACACAGTACTTGATCCACGGGGCAACAGTGTAGGGCAGTGATCTACACACCTGGCTCTCCAGCTGTTATGAAACTACAAGTCCCACAATAGATTTGCCTTTATGAATCATGACTGTGGCTATCAGACTCCTGCAATTCATTGTGGGACTTGTAGTTCCTTAAAGAGAAACTGAAGCGAAAAAAAAATATATGATATAATGAATTGGTTGTGTACTATGAATAATTACTAGAAGATTAGCAGCAAAGAAAATATTCTCATTTTTATTTTCAGGTATATAGTGTCTTTTCTAACATTGCATCATTCTATAATATGTGCAGATTACACAACACTCAGCATTCAAAATGATTCTTTCAGAGCAGTCTGTGAACTAATGACCTCTCCTCTAGCAGATAAAAAGAAAACTGTTCACTTACAGTTGAGATAATAAAAGTCAGAAGACAGCCCTCTCCACGACTTTGAAAGTCGTAGAGATTAATGGCTTTTTTGCATAGCGATAACAACTGGAGTTTCTTAACTCTTCCTGTACTGGAAACAATTAGACTGATGTATCTGATCTTAATGTTTTATTTCTTAGCTGTGCTACACATACAAATCATAATATCATAATTTTTTTTTCGCTTCAGTGTCTCTTTAACAGTTGGAGAGCCAAAGTTTGCAGATCACTGGTGTAAGGCCAAGGCTGTATAGACATGTCGTTAGCCTCCAGGCTAGTGACACATTTTGTGTATGGGGGGGGGGGGTAAAGGAGGGCTGGTGAAGAAGCTCACAAGGAGCAACGTAAAGGGGGCGGGTGAGTGAAAGGTACATGCCATTGGTCAGTACATGGCTGTGTAGATCCTCCTGTTAGCTCCTATACAATATAGGATAACCAACTTACACAAGCCGGCTTGGCCATTTTCTTCTGTCTTCTGAAGCTCTGTGGCAACCCTCACCTGCTTACTGGGGGAGGGCCGTGGCAACGCAGGGGTGGGGGAGGCCAGAGAGCTTCAGAAGACTTCAGGGGTAAAATTCTGCAGCCGTCTTGCAGATGGAGGGGGCGGAGTTTCTGATATCTAATAAATTGCCAGTGAGCAAGTGATTGAGCAACCCTACTACCCGCCAATACTTGCAGCAGTAATAGAGAGCCTTACAATCCCGTCTCTGGTATATGCTTTTTATCAATGTTCCTCTTTAAAGGAAAGAAGAAAAAAAAACCAATACATTGCAAAGTGAGAACTTAAAAAAAATAGAAGACAGATCAAGAAATTATTGATATTCATGTAATCATCTTTCCTGCTGGCAGACAAGAAAAAAATCTGCACAGCACCAACTATTATTGTATTTATAACCACCCCCACTAGGCTAATCGGTTGTTTTATTATTGATATACAACAGAGGGATAAAATTAATATGCAGAGGGAGATACTGGTTGCTTGGCAGTTGGAAAAAGCCTTTGTTTCCCACAATGCAATGAGGTTCACAGACAGGAAACTGTCAGGATCATGGTCCTGACATCACAGTGTGGGAGGGGTTTCACCACAATATCAGCCACACAGTGCCCCCTGATGATCTATTTGAGAAAAGGAATAGATTTCTCATGTGAAAGGGGGTATCAGCTACTGATTGGGAAGGAGTTCAATCCTTGATAATGTTCGTGGTTCTATATAGAATACATGCATTTCCACTCTGCCCCATGCACATTGGTGACAGTGGTGATCAGTGAGAGTGTTACCTGCAGGTCATCATTGCTTCCCAGCAGGCTGTAGACAGTTAGGGAAAGGTTCTGGATGTGAACATGATGTGCTTGAAGGATGACATCACTCAGATGGTGACCTCGTAACTCCACAGCTCCTGTATGGTCAATGCCAGTCAATAAACACCCACTGTCCACGTGAAGAGAACCCTGTGGGAGGAGTAACATGAGAAGACGCAGTTCACTGTAACGGCCATCAGTGTGAGAGAGGCGCTAAAGTTACAGTAATGGTTAAGTAAAACTTCAGTATGAGTCATTAACCCTCCTGGCGGTATAAAAAAATCTGCCAGGAGGGAGCGCAGCAGTTTTTTTAATTTATTTTTTCCTATATCATGTAGCGAGCCCAGGGCTCGCTACATGATAGCCGCTGCTCAGCGGCATCCCCCCCCGCCCTCTTCGATCGCCTTCGGCGATCTCCGATCAGGAAATCCCGTTCAAAGAACGGGATTTCCTGAAGGGCTTCCCCCGTCGCCATGGCGACGGGGCGGGATGACGTCACCGACGTCACTGACGTCGGGACGTCATTGGGAGTCCCGGGCCACCCCTCGGCGCTGCCTGGCACTGATTGGCCAGGCAGCGCACGGGGTCTGGGGGGGACGTGCGGCGCGACGGATAGCAGCGATCGTGCGCGGGGTGGCGGCGATCGCTGTGCTGGCGCAGCTAGCAAAGTGCTAGCTGCGTCCAGCAAAAAAAAATTAAACAAATCGTCCCAGCAGGGCCTGAGCGGCACCCTCCGTCGGCTTACCCCGAACTACGTTCGGGGTTACCGCCAAGGAGGTTAAAGAGGCGCTGTCAGCCGTAATATCTCAGGAAAAAGCCCCACATATATAAGTAGATAAATACTTGCTCTACTTACATAACACATGTATTGCACGGTCCATGTTTTGATTTTAGTGATTTTTCTACAGTAAAAAAAAGAAAAATCCTTCTTAGCATTTCTCATTTTAACTGTGGCTATTTTGAAGCCAATCCTGATGTAATTTCCTCCCTTAGGCTCCTCTGCTTGATTGTGTATGCATAGTCCACCCTCCTCCCAGTCTTCAGGCACTCCCATCCAGCTCTGCAATTGTCTCAGCATGAGACATATTGGCCAATTAGAGAGGAACAGAGGTGTGTGTGTGTGTTGGGGGGGGGAGGGGGGGGGGAAACAGGAGGGAAAGAGGCTTCAGCTAATCAGGCTGCATTTGTTAAGTCTGAGGGGAAATAGAGAAGCAAAAAAGGACAACCCAGCATGCCCTGCAACTTCCTTTGTGTGTACCAAATTTTGTGTGTACCAATTAAGAGTCAGATAAACTGGGGAATAAGCATTTATCAACAAGAAAAGTAATAGTGATTGTATCTTTTGGATTGCCTGGTTAACATCCTTATTACTGGTTTACCAGATAAAAATAAGGAATTGATTTTTTTATTTTATGCCCGACAGTTACATTCTAAAGGGAACCCTAGGTGTGAGGGATATGGAGGCTGAAATGTTTATTTCCTTTTAAATAATGCACATAGCCTGGCTGCCCTGCTGATCCTCTGCCTCTAATACTTTAAAAGACTTTCAAGGCAAACTTAAAAATCTATTTTTTACTCACTTGGGTCTTCTTCCAGCCCCTCACAGCCGTCTCCTCGGTGTCGCCGCTGGCCGCCCGTATGGTGGGGTCGGCTCTTCTGTGCCTGCGCGTACACGTCAACTGCCTCATACTGCGCCAGAGCAGTAGTTGTGCGCTTATGTAGTATGCGCCAGAAGATGACGTGGAAGGGCGGGCAAGAGTCACCACGCAGGCGCAGAAGAACCAACCCTGTCGGCGGGTTGTCATCATTGCAAGCGGCCAGTTTGGGCACCGAGGAGGACCGGAGCTGTGGCGAGGGACTGAGACTGCTACTCAGGGGCTAATAAATATATAAGGGGAAATAAATATGGCAGCTTCCATAGGTCTCACACCTCGAATTTTAAAGTATCACTTTATTTATAACAGTTATTAGTATTAATCTTTTACTACTGTTTTCCTATGATAACAACACGCTTTGATACATTGCTGAAAATAGCTACTAAATTCTATGTATTACAGAACGAGTTTAAACAGTTTCAGAAATGGCTTTATTAACACCCCATTCTACATTAGCATTCACCAGTTCCCCTCCCGCGGGACAAGTATCTATGTCCCTGAATACTTCAGCTCCCGGGGGCGTAGATACTTGACCCTTCCATTTTACGAGAGGCACCCAGCATCATGCAGTAGCTCTCAGATTGGCGAATGGGAGCATATGCTCCAACAGCCAATCAAAGTGTCTAAAATATGAATGATCACTGCTGCAACAAGTAACAGTGATCATTCCATTGTAAACAAAACAAACTTCCTGCTGACAGGAGATTGTAACAGGACAAAAGAATGTGTAGGATCATCTAGTGGGCCCCCAAAAATATTACAATAAAAAATTACAAAATTTCCTAAACCTATAGCAAGCCCATTAACTACCCCATCCCATATAACACACTTGGTAAAAAAGGTCAAAGTATCACAATTTAAAAAACAGTACATAAGTTGTTACCTTAGGGACTTAGTTTTTAAATATGTATGCCATGAGGGTGTATTACTGTTATTTTTGCAAATAAGGGCTTGTAATTATTGATGGGAGTGCAATGAGAAAACCAAAAACACTATATATTGTACTAGGGACATAATTTAAAAGGTTGTAATAACCAGAACAAATGGGCAAATAAAGTGTGTAGGTTTTAGTATGATAGCCAAAACTGAGAAAAAAATATTTTTGAAAAATGTTTTCTTCTTATTCCCTTTAAAGCCAATGGGTACCGCTATAAAAAAAAAAAAAGTCAGATACTCACCTAAGGAGAGGGAAGGCTCGGTCCTTATGAGCCTTCCCTCTCCTCTCCCGGTGCCCTCGGTGCTGCGCTGGCTCCCCCGTTCGCGTCCGCCGCCGCAGGGACTTCGGAGGTCTTCGGGAGCACTCGGGCTTCCGAAGACGGGCTGCTCCATACTACGTATGCGCGAGCGCGTCATAGAGGGTGCTCGCGCATGCATACTGTGGAGCGGCTGGGTCCTTCGGCTGCGGAAGTGGCAGTATTTGACCGAACTGGTCGAATACTGCCACGGGGGATCCTGCGCGGGACCGGGCACCGGGAGAGGAGAGGGAAGGCTCATTAGGACCGAGCCTTCCCTCTCCTTAGGTGAGTATCTGACTTTTTTTTTTATAGCGGTACCCATTGGCTTTAAAGGGAATAAGAAGAAAACATTTTTCATTTTTTTTTTGAAACGGTAAACATTCACTTTAAAAATGCATTTAAAAGAAAATAATTCTTAGCTAAAAAAGTACCACCCAAAGAAAGCCTAATTTTTGGTAAAAAAAACACAATGTATAGATCATTTAGGTGCGATGAGCAGTGATAAATTTATTGCCGAATGAATGGAAGCAGTGCTGAAATGTGAAAACTGCTCTGGATTATAAGGGAAAAAACCCTTATGCTAGGTATTATTATTATTATTTAGTATTCATATAGGTACACACCGTACAATTTTCTGGCAGATTTACCTGCCAGATCAATTATTTCCAACATGTCCGATCTGAATTTCGAACAATTTTTCGTTTTTCCGATCAAATTTCTGATCAATTTCTGTTCTCTTCTATGGAAATCGATCGACAAATCGATCAGAAAAACGATCAGAAAATGTAAAAATCGTTTGAAATTCAGATCGGACATGTTGGAAGTAATCGATCTGTCAGGCAAATCTGCTAGAAAATTGTGTGGTGTGTACCTAGCATTAGTGGTTAATAAGCAACTTCCCCCAGGAACAGCCTAGCTATTCTAATGTCTTCAAAAGATAACACTATTGTTCTTGCAGCTGTAACGCAAATGATTTGTTTTTCTGGTTATCCCCTGACTCAAATAACCGAGTTGTGCAGCTGGTTAGAGGGGGTTACTAACAATTCTGCAGCTAGTTACCTGGGTAGGGCACAAAATATGTAATGGGTATAAATCACAAATGTTATTCCTATTGAGCTACACAATTCATTGACATTTGGCACACCCCATGGCACACTCAATTACAAACCCATGGGGGGGCATTTAAAAATAAATATATACAGTAAATATATATATATATATATATATATATATATATATATATATATATATATATTTCAGGTGCTCAATTGCGTTTTAAGGTGACGAACAGAAAGCAGTCCAAGGAGACTTACCACCAGCGTAACCTACCTGCAGGTGGCAGTGTTGTACCACGCTACCCTGGCACACAGACACCTCTCCTCTCAGCAGGCTGTTCATCACACAACTGCCTTCTTCAATCAGATCTGGATGCTAGGCAGAGACACAGAAATATACTTATTGCACAGCCATCCCTGGCACCAACCCCGCCTACATACAAGCTCCGCCCCTCCACATACTGTGACAAATGAGTGCACCATTTTCCTGCCAGAGGCTCCGTGCGACGCCGCTCTCACCAGATTACTGATGTGATCGTGAGCCTTGAGGGACAGGTACTCATATCGGCCATCAGGGATGTACACTGAAAGTAGAGGATAGGGGGTTTATACAATACTGGCTTTAGGTTGTTATTAAAAAAAAAATACATACCGATGAAACATTACAGATAAACGTTCCATTTTGAGAGCCTCCACCAGCAAGCTGACAGCAAAAAAGTCTTCTACTAGTTTACTCATATAAGAGAGGTCTCTGACATTATAAAAGCAAAGCTGAAAGTACCCCTGAAATGGAGGCTGACATTTATTTCCTTTTAAACAAATACCAGTTGCCTGCCTGTCTTGCTGATCCTCTGCCTCTATTACTTCAGATGTTTATGACGGATGTCTGAGAAGATGAGCTGTATGCTTGTTTCAGACTCTACTGCAGCCAAAGAGATCAGCAGGGCTGCCAGGCAACTGGTATTGTTTAAAAGGAAATAAATATGGCCTCCATCATATCCCTCTCACTACAAGCGTCCTTTAAGGTCCTGACAACCAACCAGGCTTGATTCTTCCATAAGAAGCCATATTATCTTTACTGCACAGTAGTAAAACAAGATTGAAACAAGCTTCCCAGCCCAACCAGCAGGTGGAACAATTAACAAATACATCCATTTATACAGGATATTTAGGGCTCGTGTACACAGAATTCTAATCTCTCATGGTTTTCAGATGCAATGACAGCTAAACTGAAGGGCCATGTAAACTACCCCTTAGGGCTCATTTCCACTATAGCGAATCCGCATGCGTTGTCCGCTTGCGGATTCGCACAGCCAATACAAGTGGATGGGCCTGTTTCCACTTGTGCGTTGTGCGGAGCGTTTTTGTGTGCGGGGAAAATCTGCACGGCAGAGCCGTCAGAATTCGCTCCCCGCACACCGCTAAGCGAATCGCATACAATGTACCTAATAGGGAAATCGCATGCAATTTTGGCATGCGTTTTTCCCCGCGATTTCGCATAGGAGGTGATGTTAATTTACACAGGTAGTGACATGGTTAAAATCGCCCACCTACTACCCTATGCGAAATCGCGGGAAAACCGCTTGCAAAATCGCACCCGCAAGCGATTTCGTCTGTGGTGATTTCCCGGCGATTCCGCACCGCACAAGTGGAAATGCAGCCTCAAAGTGAGACTCAAAGTTAGTTGAAAATAAGGAACATGTCAGTTCAGCTCTATACATGGTTAGGACCAATGCCAAACATGACTTCAGCTTGATAACTTTTTTTTCTACACTATCCACAGCGACTTTTGCAGGAGCATGGTGTGTCATTTATCGGCTTTACCCTGCACCCACATCTCCCAGTGATATTTTACTATGTCTTAACCTAAATGCAGATATAATTGTAGGCACTGCAGCATGCCGACATGCAAATTGCAGCATTGCACAGCAGGTGCTCCAAACCTGCTATGTAACGCTGCAATTTGCATATCGGCATGCCTCGGCACCCACAATTTTATCGGGAACCCAGTGCGCTCAAATTTCCTTTCTTTGCCGCAAAACGCGGCTTTTATAATGGGCGCCTATGGCTGCATCCTTTTTTCTGCAAAGGCTCCTGCGCCCTTTTTTCCTGTTTTGGCCTGGCTGTCCTGCTGATCCTCTAATACTTTTAGCCATAGACACTGAACAAGCATGCAGCAGATCAGATGTTTCCGACTGAAGTCTGACTGGATTTGCAACACATTTTTCAGGTTTGGGATTCAGACACTACAGAAATATAAGCAGAACTGCCAGGCAACTGGTATTGTTTAAAAGTAAATAAAAATTGCAGCCACCATATCCCTCTTGTTTCAGGTTCCAATTAGTTAAATAATGCAAGTATGCTGCATTATTGAAGTGACCCCCAATTTAACACATTTCATCCACAGTTAGGTCTCATGAGCAGAAGCAACCCAGCTAAATGTGTTTAAGGACTTACAAGGTCAACTGTGTAAAAAAAGTTAATTACTTGCCTCTCTGTTTCAGGCACGGAGGACGCCGTCCGCGCCCTCCGTGCCGCTCCGCCGGGTCCCCCCGCTCATTATCCCCCCGGGCCGGCTCCAGACCCCACGGCCCAGGTCGGGCTCTCCTTCCCCTCCAAAGATGTCCGCTTCCTCTGGCCGCGGCTGCGCAGTCCGCCTGGCCGCGAATGCGGCTGCGCAGCTCTAGGGCCAACCCCTCCGATCCACGCTACGTAGCGCATTCGCAGCCAGGCGGACTGCGCAGCCGCGGCCAGAGGAAGCGGCCATCTTTGGAGGGGAAGGAGAGCCCGACCCGGGCCGTGGGGTCGGGAGCCGGCCCAGGGGGATAATGAGCGGGGGGACCCGGCGGAGCGGCACGGACGGCGTCCTGCGTGCCTGAAACGGAGAGGCAAGTAATTAACTTTTTTTTACACAGTTGGCCTCGTAAGTCCTTTAAAGGAACATTATCAAATCAAGTGTTCTAAAATAACAATGTTCAAATTTTCTCTATGTAGCTATGTAAACATTTTCCTACTTTTCATGTTAAATATCAGAGGCAAAAGCTCTAAGGATTTAGCGCTATTGGGACAAATCATTCTCTAACGGGGTGTCTGCTTTAATGCACAGCCAGTGTTGTTTTTTTGCATATCAGACTACAGAGTATTTTTCTCTGAAAGTAAAAAAAAAGTATGAAAAGCTGTGGTGTCACAGACAATTACAAATGTTTATAACAAGTTACACTTCCTCTGCTCTCTTCAGACACTTCAGTCAAAGACAGGCAGCTGCTAAGGAGCTTTCTCACACACACACAGGGTTAACAGATGTGCTGTGAGGGAATTTCCCCTCTCCCCTCATGGTTCACTCTGCCGTCAGATTAGAGCAGATTTGCCTTCAGTTAAGAGTGAAAGGAATTTGATACTGTAAACAAAAGAGATAAGCAAGTAAAATGTATACATCATTATTTACCAGCACTTCAGGAACTCTCTCAATCCCCGGTTAAAAAAACATGTTAATCGATAGAGTTCCTTTAAGCGGCGTGCTTTGTGCGAGGCCTGCAGATACGGCTTACCTATGCTCAGGGGAAGGCCGTGGAGCTCCTTCCATAGCAGAGCCCGGGCACTTCTTGTACGGTCAGTGAGTCCTGGGCTTCCATCTAGAAACTTCTCTTCCGTGACATTCTGACACATACTCATCAGCACATCCAGGAACAGAGATATCTGCCAGGCACAAAATCACACAGAGCCAACACCACATTAAATGTACTGAAGTCCTGCTATCTGCCAATCATACAAGAGCACAGAGTTATAACATCAGCTGGGCCATGCGAGATCATACAGTGCCAGCTCTCCCAGTATTCTACGCTTGCACAGTACTAACTACCGATGACATGAAGAAGATGTACAGTCTTAAAGAAAGAGACTTTGTAAAAAAAAATAAAAAATTCCCCTGGGGGTGTACTCACCTCAGTAGGGGGAATCCTATGGATCCTATCGAGGCTTCCCCCATCCTCTTCTATCCCATGGCGGTCTCGCTGCAGCCCACGGAACACACAGCCGACAGTTTGCCAGGCTGTGCAATATTTACCTTTCCCTGTTCCAGTGACGGCGCTATCGCGGCTCTCGACTCGGAAATAGCGCTAATTCCAGTTAGGTCCGCTCTACTGCACAGGCAACTTGCTCCTGCGCAGTAGAGCGGACCAGACGGGGATCGGCTATTTCCATCTATTTTTCGAGCCGAGAGCCGCTACTGCGCTGGAGTCGGTAAGGTAAATATTTACATGGCTGCCATTCTGAGTGGCATTGCAAGACCACCGTGGGACGGGGGGAGGACGGGGGAAGCCTCGATAGGATCCAGCAGCTTCCCCCTCCCCCCCCCCCCCCCCCCCCCGAAGGCGTGTACTCCTAGGGGCATTTTTTTTCATACAGATTCTCTTTAAAGAGAACCCGAGGCGGTTTCATGGGGGGCAGATGGGACACAGAGGTATGTTCTCTACCTCATGACATGCCTCTGTGTCACCACACCACCGATCTTCCCCCCCCCCCCACTGCCGCGCTATAGCCACCCAAGATTAGCGAAAATATTTGTCACTATCTCAAGGGTAAACATGTGGGAGAGGGATTACCTGTTCAAAACGCCCCATGGGCATTCCTGCAGGCTTTCCAGAGCTGCCATTGGGCAGCTCTCTCTCCCTGGCCACGCCCCCGGCCTCTCCCCGCCTCTCTGCATGCTGGGGGAGGGAATAAGTGAAAGTGAGCCAGCGCAGCCCACAGGAGTGGCGGAGAGCAGTGGTTCTGGCGGCTACCTGATCCGCTCAGCCCCCCGGATCAGGTAGCCTATGTTTAATTTTATGAGCCCACCTCGGGCTCTCTTTAAAGGGGCACTGAAGTGATATATAGTAGAATGCAGTAAATTATTCAGGACACCCACTTTTACAGTAATTTTCCATGTTTCAGCATCAGAAACACTTCCTATATCTATATATTACTGTATATTGGTATGTACCCCTGCCCCATCACTGTTGCTTAGACTAGGCTGATTAGCTATGCAGAAATTCCCCTCCCAGAGCATTCTTGGAGACCAGGAATATTCTGTACTCTCAGTAACCAAACATTCGGCAGAGATCACACGCGTGCAAAACGCCGGTAACTACGCAGGGCGCACATGAAAAAGTAAAGTGCAGCGACAGCAGCGGACAGGTAAAGTATTAATCAATGCATGGGCCCCAGGGGTGGGTTTGTACATGTACATTTAGGGCGACGCGGCTGGGGGCGGTCAAAAGATTTCATGCTGAATATACACTGTGCAGCTGTGCTTAAAGCAGGGGTGTCAGACCCAAACACAAAGTGGGCCAAAATTAAACACTGGGACCAAGTCCCGGACCAACCACAATTTCTACTGGCCACCTTCTTCCCTTATACAGTTCCCTGGTGTCTAATGGCTCCCCTCCAACCCCTATTTTGTTCCCCGGTGACTAGTGGTCCTCCTTCCTCCCCTATACAGTTCCCTGGTGTTTAGTGCCCTCCCCTATACAGGTCCCTGGTGTCTAGTGTCCCCCTCCCTCCACTATACAGTTCCCTGGTGTCTAGTGCCCCCCCTATACAGTTCCCTGGTGTCTAGTGCCCCCCCCCTATACAGTTCCCTGGTGTCTAGTGCCCTCCCCTATACAGTTCCCTGGTGTCTAGTGCCCTTCCCCCCTATACAGTTCCCTGGTGTCTAGTGGTCCTCCTCCCTCCCCTATACAGTTCCCTGGTGTCTAGTGCCCTCCCTCCCCTATTATTATTATTATTATTATTATTTAGTATTTATATAGCGCCGACATATTACGCAGCGCTGTACAGTGTATATATATATATATCTTGTCACTAACTGTCCCTCAAAGGAGCGCACAATCTAATCCCTACCATTGCCATATGTCTATATTATGCAGTGTAAGTACTGTAGTCTAGGGCCAATTTTTTTTTAGGGGGAGCCAATTAACTTATCCGTATGTTTTTGGAATGTGGGAGGAAACCGGAGTACCTGGAGGAAACCCACGCAGACACGGAGAGAACATACAAACTCTTTGCAGATAGTGCCCTGGCTGGGATTCGAACCAGGGACCCAGCGCTGCAATGCGAGAGAGCTAACCACTACACCACCATGCTGTACACTCCCCTGGTGTCTAGTGGTCCTCCCTCCCGTATACAGTTCCCTGGTGTCTAGTGCCCCCTCCTCCCTCCCTCCCCTATACAGTTCCCTGGTGTCTAATGGCCCCCCTCCAACCCCTGTACAGTTCCCCTGGTGACTAGTGGCTCCCTTACCTCCCCTATACAGTTCCCTGGTATCTAGTGCTGTCCCCCTCCCTCTCCTATAGGACTTCCCTGGTGGCTAGTGCTTCACCTCCAATATAGCTTCCCTGGTGGTCTGGAGTGGGTCAAACATAATGCAAAGTGGGGAAAACCACCTGGGGCCAAATGTAATGGCTCCGAGGGGGATGTATGGCTTGAAGGGAATCCAAGTGATATGGAGGCTGCCATATTTATTTTCTTTTAAGCAATACCAGTTGCCCGGCTATCCTGCTGATGCTCTGCCTCTAATACTATTAGCCATAGCCCCTGAACAAGCATGCAGCAGATCAGGCGTTTCTGACGTTTTTGTCAGATCTGACTAGATTAGTTGCATGCTTGTTTCAGGTGTGTGATTCAGACACTACTGCAGCCAAATAGATCAGCAGAACAGCCAGAAATAAATACTATTCGTTATTTCTGTGTACTGCCTTGTTATATCTTGCAGGGATCACCTGTGCATGCTTTGTGGGGTGTGCAACACGCGGCGATATTGTCGTGCACAGACAGCGCGCTGCAATATTACCGCTACTTCCGGCAGCGTTTACCACTATTAGCGCGACCCACGATACTCAATTAGCACTATCGTTGCTAACCTTTAGTTACACGCATTACCATATAAACAGGCACGCTACTCGCGAACACTTCCAATAAAGCGCAGGAGACTTGGGCGCAGCCGGCGCCACCATAGACCGTAACAGGAATCACGGCTCTAGCGGCACACGGGGAGTAACTTTAGAGCTGAAGTTACTTTTAAAACACTGTAATTCGCAATAGCTGGAAGCTGAATTATTTCATTACCCACCATCCATGTGGACCTGGAGGGGGAATAGTATTTAACACCGCCAGGACTTGTGCAGGAGGAGGGTAAGCTGTATATCGGCTGTATCCTGCGCCCAAGTCTCCCGGCGGCGATTCCTCTCGTACGCTGCTACTCAAGTTCCCCAGGAAATGCCAATAGCACAACTAGTGAGACACGCTGCCAGGAGTAACTGTAATATTGCTGTGCATGGCAATATTAATGTGCTTTTGTGCATCAACCCCTTAAAATGGTATTCAACTCTAAAGAAAAAATGAAAAATCTAAAAGATTGTATTGTGTTAAAGTAACACAATACCGAGGTGAAAATAAACAAATGAAATAAACAGTTGTATCTATCCTCCGTCTCCTAAAAAGGACTTTTTAAGATCTTCCACAATTTTATATTTAAGTTTACTTTTTAAGTTTTTACTGGTGTATTGTTTTTGCTCATTGATACATTCATTGAAGTATGCCAGAGCTAAAATCCATGAACTATTGACCCTTTTTATTTCTTTCCTGCTCTCAGATGCCATTTTCTGCTAGGAAAGTGTTTTATAGTTGTAATTTCTTATCAGTGAGGGTCACACTGTAGTCTGACCCAGGCCCGACTCAGACAGAAACTGCCACTTGCATACCTGATGTTTAACTCTTTCAGGCAGAGAAAGAAAAAAAAGGAACACAGCCTAGTTATGTGTGTGCCTGGCACTGTACATACACATCTGTCTCATCAGGTCACACGTCACATTGGGTATCCTTTGTTAGAAGGCAGGGTCTTATAGGTATTGCTATAATAAACACAATACTGTGGGTTAATACCATTTTAAATATTTATGAATTCAATTGGCAGAATAATTAGAACATGTAATTCATGCCATGGTGTACAGGTTTCCAGTGCAGCCAGGGCCGGATTTACCATAAGGCCGTGTAGGCACGTGCCTACAGGCGCCTGATGATGGAAAGGAGGCTCACTCCCCTCCCCAAGCTCCTCCCTCCCTCCTTCCCTATGCAGAGTCCTGCTGAGAGTGTAAATGGGAGGTTACTCACCCTGCTCCCTGCATTTCACTAATTAGATCTCCCTTCATTTAGGGGCACCTCTACTGAGGTTCATCTAGCTACCTAATACTTGGGGCACCTCTAGCATCTTAATATTGAGGGTACCTCTGCCTACCTAATACTAAGGGGCACCTGTTGCTACCTATGACAAGCAAGGGAAGTAAGGAAGCAGTGACAGCTGGGACAGCCAGCACACTAGCGGTGCAGTTCGGTGGGGGTTTGTAGGTTCATGGAGGGCGGAGTCTAAATTGCCAGGACATCTGTGCCTATAGGCTCCTGTGATGTACATCTGGGCCTGTGTGCTGGCCTTTCCTCGCCAGATGTATTGTTAGTCTCATACAATATATTATAGGAGGCAAAGTCTATAATGACTGAGCAAGCACCAGTCAGCGGAGATCTGCCCAATCCCAATGTCAGACAACCTTCATGAATGAAAGCTTCAAAGAAAATGTTTAGTTCTCTGCAAAAAAAAAAAAAAATACTGTATAAAAAAAACTTTTTTTTTAAAATATACTTGGAGAGGTTCTGCGCCGGAGTCCAGCCCCTGATATGTGCAGCCATCCAGAGGAGGGGTGGCGAGAGTGTGGAGGAAACGCTCCGTGGCTTCTGATGACAGGAAGACTATTCCAGAGACCTGAAAGAGGCAAGGGGAGGATAAGAGGGTGAGAGAGTGACAGAGTGGAGAGAAAGACAAGAGTGAGAGGGAAGAGAGAGTGAAGAGAAAGACAGGAGTGAGAGAGAAGAGAGTGGAGAGAGAGGCAAGAGTGAGAGGGAAGAGAGAGTGGAGAGAAAGACAGGAGTGAGAGAGAAGAGAGTGGAGAGAGAGGCAAGGGTGAGAGGGAAGAGAGAGACCGAAAGAGTGGAGAGAGAAGAGTGAGAGGGAAGAGAGAGCGAAAGAGTGGAGAGAAAGACAAGAGTGAGAGGGAAGAGAGAGTGAAAGAGTGGAGAGAGACAAGAGTGAGAGGGAAGAGAGAGTGGAGAGAAAGACAAGCGTGAGAGGGAAGAGAAAGACGAGAGGGAAGAGAGAATGAAAGAGTGGAGAGAAAGACAAGAGTGACGTGAAGCTAGCAGTAGAAAAAGTAGCAGTAATACAGCACAGTTAATATTAGCAAAACAACATTAAAACTTCTGGAGACATTTGGAATTCTGTAGTGAAAGCACACCTGAGGGGAGAGGCATACGGAGCCCAAGTCAGGCAAAAGCGGCAACGGCAATTTGGGCGCTACCATAGGCCATAATGTGAATTAGGGCTATAGCCGCAGTCAGTCAGTATTTTCGGCACCGTCAAAAGATGGAGCCCAAATTACGATAAAAACAGCGTAATTCAGAATCACGCACCTGTAACAAGCATGAGGCCAATCCAGTCAGATCTCAGTGCAAGCCCCTTATCTGTATGCTTGTTCAGGGGCTACGGCTGGAAGTACTAGCGGCAGAGAATTAGCGGGACAGCCAGGCAATGTGCATTGTTTAAAAGGAAATAAATAAGTCAACCTCCACATCACTCTCACTTCAGGTGTGTAGTTCTGGGAGTACATGAAGGAATAGCCATATGGAGAACCAGACATTGGCAATGATAAAAGAAGCACAGCAGTGGGAGGTACCAGCGGAACATGTTGATCCTCCAGGAGACAGGCGCGGATTCTCTCCTCAGAGCCGCGGTATATGATGTCCTTCACTGTTCCCTGGAAGACAGAAGAGGCCCTGTCAGCTGCACTCCCGCCTGTTTCCACCAACCCCACCCAAAATGGCCACCTACCTGCTTATCCATCAGATACACCCCGTGACTCCGGGCGTATTCTGGAGTTCCCGGGAGAGAGATGACTCGGGCGCCACGGAACTGACTCCAGTCTATTCCTGCACAGTACACAGAGACCTGGATTACTGTAGTCATGCAAGACCAACCCTGGATTTATTCAGGCATGTCTGCCAATGGAGTCTTATAGACCCGCCTTAAAGGATACCCGAGGTGACGTGACATGATGAGATAGACATGTGTATGTACAGTGCCAAGCACACAAGTAACTAGGCTGTGTTCCTTTTTTTCTTTCTCTGCCTCAAAGAGTTAAACATCAGGTATGTAAGTTGCAGTTCCTGTATCAGACTAAATTGTGACCCTCCCTGATAAGAAATTACAACAATAAAACACTTTCCTAGCAGAAAATGGCTTCTGAGAGCAGGAAAGAGATAAAAAGGGTCAATGGTTCATAGATTTTAACTCTGACATACGTCAAAGAATGTGTCATTGAACAAAAACAATAAAACAGTAAAAACTTAAAAAGTAGGTGTAAATATAAAATAAAACGTGGAATATTTTAAAGAGTCATTTTTAGGAGAAGGAGGATAGATACAATTGTTTATTTTATTTGTTTATTTTCACTTCGGGTGTCCTTTAACCACTTAACAACCTCTGCCACGCTTATCTACGCCCCTTTAAAATTCACCTGAGTCACAGGGGCGTAGATAGGCAACTCCTGTTTATTTTCCTGCTGTGCGCGATCGCGTTCGCGTGCGCGATCGCGTCCGCGTTCGCGTGCACGCGGACGTGCATACGCGTCGGGCACATGCTGGTCTGTGATTGGCTGATGTGAACATGTGTTCACAAAGCCAATGACAGTGCTTATTCATGCAGAATGTGTGTAAACATTGTATCAGTCACTATGCTGTTACAGTTACTGAGATCACTCGTGAGAGGATCTCAGATAACTAACACAGCATTAGTGACTGATCAGCATCAGTGAGTTTTTTTTTAAATAAATTATACCCCCATTAAGCCCATTAACCCTTGCCTCCCTTAAATGTGAAAATTGCTGTGGTTTTTAGGTGAAAAACCCCGTGGTAGAGAAGTGGTTAAAGGACAACTGACCTGAAAGAATACAATAAAAATAAACATATTAGCACAATACTCAACCTCTACAGATTATTTTTGCAAGCTTCTTTCCTTCCTACATTTTCCTGTTTTACTCCAAAAACAGGCACTTTCATTGTCAAAATGAGGCTGAGCATGGAAGAAGTTCTGGGTCAACACTTCTTCTACCCAGTGCAGACATACAGGGTTCAAGGCAATATGGGTGGAAACTTAGTTGGGCATAAAAGGTGTGGTCAAGGGTTGTGTACGGGGGTGGGGGGAGGGGGGATGAGCGAACGCCACAAGCCACCCTCTTCCTTGTTTCAAAGTATGACTTTCTTTAGACATACCACTGTGCTTAGTTTATATTATGCTGTTCGGGTCAGGTATCCTTTAAAGGGGAACTGAAGTAAGAGGCATACAGAGGCCATATTTATTTCCTTTTAATCAATACCAGTTGCCTGGCAGCCCTGCTGGTCTATTTCTCTGCAGTAGTATCTGAATAACACCAGAAACAAGCATGCAGCTAGTCTTGTCAGATCTGTCTTTAAAGTCTGAAACACCTGATCTGCTGCATGCTTGTTTAGGGGCTATGGCTAATAGTATTAGAGGCAGAGGATCAGCAGGGCTGCCAGGCAACTGGTATTGATTAAAAGGAAATAAACATGGCAGCCTCCATATACCTCTCTCTTCAGTTCCCCTTTAACTGGATTGATAGTGTACTGGTTAAAGAGACACTGAAGTCTCCTTTTTTAACCTTGTTTTCTTATCCAGTCCTCTTCAGCATTACATTCTAAGCCGATTTGCCGCATCACCGCGGCAGAATGAGTTATTATGGACCAGAAATAGCCCTGTAAAGTTCCACGACTTTGCAGGTCGCACATTTTGCTGCCTGTCAATCTCCGCCTCTCCCCGCCCCTCAGTGAAAGAAGGCTGAGAGGCGGAGATCGTCGGAGTCTGACTGGAGAGGAGGCAGGGCTACTGCGTACAGCTCTGCCTCTACCAGAAAGTAAAGTCTGCAAGCCCTGGAACTTTACAGGGCTATTTCTGGGCCATAAATCGCTTGTTTTGCCGCACGGATGCAACAAATTAGCTTAGAATGTAATGATGAATAGTACTGGATAAAAAAATTAGGTAAAAAAAAGAGGCTTTAGTGTCTCTTTAAGGGCTCTGCATCTGACACAGGTGACCTGGGTGCGCATCTTGGCTCTTTAGTAAGGAGTCCGTTACAATTCTGTAAGGAGTTCTTGGGCAAGACAGCGTAATATGTTGGCGTTTTATAAATACAATAAATAAATAAGATTCCCTAACACTGCTACTGCTTATAGAGCGCGTTCTAGTGGCTGTAGCTCTGGTGCTTTGAGTCCGCTAGGAGAAAATCACAATATAAATGTTATTTGTATTATCTTACCACCTCAAAACACACTTTATGAAGCATTCACATGCGCCTCGTTATATAAGTAGACAAGAAGGCAGACAAGTGAAGAAGGAGAAATGATGAGAAGATGACAGAAAGGCATATAAAGATGCAGGAAGGAGATACTTGAGCCACAGGAGGGTTCCCGGGACTTACGTGGACTGGAAGGCAGACTCAGCATCATGTCCGTGCTGCAGATCCAGACACCGGGGGGAGAGCCTGGACACAGCTAGGAGGAATCAGACAAACAACTCTGACAATAGTGACAATGGGAAGAGTTCTCACAAATAAACCATGCAGACTCCAAATGTATGTCTACCAATGTAAACTGTGCTAATTCCAACCCCACCAACAACAATACACCAAGCTGCAGTCCAAATATACCCACACAGGTGCTGAACTATGTATACTGTATATACACTGAGCCAAGCCTTCCATCCTACACGGCCCAGATGCAGATCACACTCAGGTGTACCACCCCCCTTCCCCAAACCACACCCCTATGTGACACTCTAATCATAGGTCACCAGGCACCTGTACAGCGGTATAGACACCCCAGCCTTCTCTGGGTAAACCTCTCTTGTAACAAATACATTGGTCAGGTAGCAATAGCAACCACTATGTGTTCCTCCACCCTCTAACTATCAGTGCCCATGGAGTATTGCAGTGTAGATTGCACAAGAATGTAAATTGCCAATTAACGCATGCCCATAGGGTAGGGGCAGGTGGCCTAGCTAAAGAGAGCCTACATCTGAGGGCCCCATAATCTCTAGCTACTGGCTCACATGTCTTCTTTAACCTCCCTGGCGGTAACCCCGAGCTACACTTGGGCTAGCTGCCGGTAGCTCAACGCAGCGCAATGGAGTGCTGCGGGCGTATTTAATCACCTCCCGGGGGATCCAGATGCAGGCAGCCATTCTACTTCCTCTCCACAGAGGCTCTGAATCACTCTGGTGAGATCGCCGTCAGTGATCTCACTACAGAGTTACAGCGCCACCCGGAGGAAGGAGGGAAAGTTGCAGCGCTGGAGCCCAAGAGGTGAGTGAGTGCAGGGGCTGCTGAAGGCATTCTGGCAGCATGATTTTTTCCTGGTTTTAGGGTCTGAAAAGTTGAGAAAAGACCCTCAATCATACAGCCAGGGAGGTTAAAGTGGGATTTTACTCCCAAAACTAAAATTTAAATTTTAGTCACTACTCTTAGATACATAAAATATCATTTGAAAGCATTTCCAAGTATTTCCTATGTGTAAAATGTTTGTTTTTTTTACTGCAGAGAGCAGTAGAAGCTTGCTTATCTCTGTTCATCGGCAAAGGCAAGAATCTCTTTGCTTGTGTCTTCACTCTGCCCCCTTCCTTTTCTTCTGAAGGGACTCAGCTGTTGCCAGGGCAATGTGCCTATTCAGCATAGGGGAGGGGGCAGAGTGAAGACACAGGCACAGGGAGATTCTTGTCTTTGCCGATAACAAGAGATAAGCAAGCTTGTACTGCATTCTGCAGTGATCGAGGCGCTCAGAGCTTCAACACTACTGATTTCAGGTACGTTTCTGACTTCAGAAAGTGGGATCATAGCCCACAAAACACAATGGCTTTTGTGCAATAAACTCTTCCTGCTTATACAGGGCGAGGCCTCCATTTGTGGGTAAGGCAACCTTACCTCCTATTTCCTTCTTAATTTGATGATCTATACACACTAGGTGCCTCTCAACCACTCTGCAGTGAAAACAAAACGGTTACACACACAGGGAATACTTGGTAATTCTTTCAAATTTTTTTTTTTTTTTTTTTTTTTTTTTTAATGTAACAGAGTAGTTACTTGAATTTTCGTTTTGAGAGTATAATCCCACATTAAGTATTGTGTCTGACTTAGCAGCCTTTGACCTGCAGTCCCCGTTATAATGACATCCTTCACATGCCCCCTGATCATTTCCTCAACTTCTATCATCACAGACTCCACCTCCTGCTACAGAAAGGGAGGAGCCATAAAAGTAACATCTTTTTAGTCTTATTATTTTTTTATTCTACATTACGAGGGGGGGGGGGGGGGGAATTAAAATGCTGTTTTTTGCAAAAAATTAACAGGAAAAAACGCCTGCACTGAATCATAGATCCATATTTACCCCTAAGCGAACTCCACTTGCCTCTCCACTATTCTAAAGCCGTGATAGGCTGTCAGTCTTCAGGAAGGTCTGGCTTCAGTTGACGGAGCAATAACTGCTGATCACTGTCATATTACTAGTGTTTCAGGCTAACTGGTAAGCCACAAAGAATCTATCGTGGGACAGGAAGTCTCCTTTTTCATTTGGAAAAACAAAATTTTTAATACATAACTAGTATTGACAGAAGAGGAGCTGTCTTGTGCTCAGAAATTATTCTTCAGTCACCTGATATCTCAGCATGGTCAGCAGACTATCCAGATTACATGTGACGGATTCCACCGCGTCATCCTGGTCCTCCAGCGGCAGGATGGTAAATGCACGACCGCAGTCATCAAACAGGAAGTCCCGCCCCTTCCAGAGAAAGACAGGATCAGCTTAGGGATTACTCCGGTCTTGTGCCATAATCACTGCTGTGCAGCCACTTACCGTGTGCAGGATGAGAAGCCGCGCCCCCTGCAGGACATCTGAGGAAACCACCTGGAGAACAGATAATAAAACCAGTCTCTTAGTTCTGTCAGTTTAAAATCTATTAAAAAAAATTTAGCATTGAATTTGGTGTTTCACCCATTGCTCAAGCCCAGCTCCAAGAAACGTTTACTTTGAATAGCTTGGGAACTATTTTGGCTTATTCTTGCCATTTTTGCCGCTTCTTCCTCTTCTGGCAGAAAGCAGAAATAGCGAGAGGGTTATGGAGGCTGCCATATTTACTTCCTTTTAGAGTAAACCAGAGCAGTTAAACAAAGATTTGATACTCACCAGCTTCTTCCTCCTGCAGCATAAACCCGTTGGGAGTCCCACGCCGTCCTCTCACAATCTGCCATTCAGCTGCGATCAGCCCCGGTAACTGGCTCAGCTGCATCGGTCCTGGTCTACTGTGCATGTGCGGGAGGTCCGTGCATGCGCAAAAGACTGGACCTGACTGAGCCTATTAATGAGGCTGATCACGGCTGAACGGCAGACCGCGGGAGGACGGTGAGGGACTCCAACAGGTTTATGCTGCAGGAGGAAACTGCGGGTGAGTATTTAATCTTCTTTTTTACAGCTCTGGTACACTTTAAGCAATATCAGTTGCCTGGCTATTCGGCTGATCCCCTTCCTCTAATGTCTGGTAAAGCAGGATGCAATTTCCCGTCATATAGACTGGTCGAATTGATTATTTCCGACAGGTCCAATCTAATTTCCGATCAATTTTATGACCACTTCCATATAAAATCAATCATAAAATTAATCAGAAATCAGATTGGACCTGCCGGAAATAATCGACTTGACCAGTCTATCTGACAGGAAATTGCATCATGTGTACCAGACATAACACTTTTAGAAAAAGCATGCAGCAGAATAGGTGACAAGATTAGCTGCATGCTTGTTTCTGGTGTGATTCAGACACTACTGCAGCCAAATAGATCAGCAGGGCTGCCAGGCAACTGGTATTATTTGAGAGCAAATACATATAGCAGCCTCAATAATCTTCTCAATTCAGTTGTCCTTTAAGCAGTGTTCCCCAACCCTGTCCTCAAGGCCCACCAACAGTGCATGTTTTGTGGAAATCCACACAGGTAGTTAATCAGATCTGCTGAGACACTAATTACCTCACCTGTGCATGTTTGTGGTTTCCTGCAAAACATGCACTGTTGGTGGGCCCGGAGGACAGGGTTGGGGAACTATGCTTTAAAGAGACTGTGGCCTCAATCCACAGAGCTTTATCAAACACTTTATCAAACGTTTGATAATTTTCCTCATGGGTAAAATCTAATTTTGAATTCACTAAGGTGTTATAGATTTATTGATCGTTTATCGATAAAACATTTGATAAACCTATAACACCTTAGTGAATTCAAAATTAGATTTTACCCATGAGGTAAATTATCAAACGTTTGATAAAGTGTTTGATAAAGCTCAGTGAATTGAGGCCTCTGTAACAAAATGTTGAGCCTTATTTCTTCTATCCTGTAAGTTCCTATACCTGTTTTAATGTGGCCTGGCATACTGCAGCCTTTTCTAGTTGCACTGTCTCTGTAATAAATCTTATCTTCTTTCCTCTGTCGGCTCTGTCGGGCTCAGGCTGGAATGTGTGGAATGTGCAGCACTGCTTGTCATTGGCAGAAGCTATACACACCCTCTCCAAGCTCTCCTCTCAGCCTATCACACTCTGGTTAGCAGCCATGTCTTTTGTTTGTAAACACTGCCTAAAAATGGCAATTACAAGCCAGGATTGCAGCAGAGAGAGACAGAAACAGCACAGAGGGGCCCAGGAGAACATAATGAATAGAATGGTATGCTTTTTATTGTAAGAATTTTACAGTACATATTCCACGCCGTTGTTCAGACCACAGTTGCCGACTCTCAAATGAAAAACAAAAGCTTGTCAGATTTCTGATTGCAACTGCGCTTCTCTTCAGCCATACTGAGCCTGCATGACAGAGCACAGACGCACTCTTGCATAAAGAGGAGCGTGGTCACAATCTTCAGGAGGGTCCCGGGCATCAGCGATAGGGGCGAGGAGGACACGGAAAGCCTCTGGAGGATGCAGAGGCTTCCCTCTTCTGAGGTACAATGTACGTGGAGCTCCGCTCACAACCTCCGTCTGCCGACAGTGCAGGAAAACAGGCTGCCAAAACCTCGAATCCAAGACTGTGCAAAAGTGGAGTCCGCACAATGTCGGTAGAATCTGTATATCTTTATTTAGTCATTACACACAACAGGCTAAAACCAGCAATACATGCTAACATGTTTCAGGCGTTACACGCCCTTAATCATAGCTCCTCTTCTGAGGTAAGTGTCTGTTTTTTACCCTTAGCTTGGCCTTGGTTCACTTTAAGTATACCTGAACGGACCTGTGACACGATGAGTTAAACATAGGTACACATAGTACTAGGCCTACTGATTACTTGACTGAGGTCTTGTTCTAACTTTGCATTGCATTTTTTTTTGCATTGCATGTGTTGAAAATCATTGCTGTTATCTATGCAAAATATGGAGTCAAACAGCAACTTGAATTCAGCCCAGGCTCTGCAGAACAGTAAACATAAATAAAACACTTTTACCTGTCTGTGCAAACAATGCTAACAAAGCTGCAAAGATATATATATTTTTTATGAGCTGAATAAACTAGGTTTTATGTCAGACTGTCATGGCAACTGTATATTTCACAGTCAAAATGTAACCCCTACAATGAAAACAAGAATTCGGGACACCAGGACAGTTCTACTGTTATTACTACAGATACACCTACTTATCGTATATCTTCTTTTCAGTTCAGGTGTGCTTTAACAAGGACAGAGGCAGCACAAATAAATAGCCCATTAAGAAGAAAGAGAAAAGGCTCAAATGTTATACTTGTCCCTCATTTGTTCTCAGGATCAGCATTGTACTGTAACATATCAGGTGTCCAGGCTCCTCTCCTCACACAGACTGAAGCCTCCTTACATCCTCCCTTCCTTACAGCCCTCCCCTAGCTGTCTGGACAATGAAGTCTGGAATGTTCTAGAGTTCTTAGAATGTGATACAGATGAGACAATTGTGAGAGGAACCCTAGAGCCAAGTCTCCCCCTGATCTCACCGTGTAGCCAGCACGAGCGCTCAAGTGCTCCGCCGCCACCAGCAGGGCATTCAGGGTGGCTCCACCGCTCCCCACATGAGCCTGCGGGTCTTCCACTGTCAGCAGCAGGGTGTCACGAGGCAGAAGGCCACGTCGTTGTCTGATCTCCAGCTCTGGGGCAAAAGAAACAAAGAAATCAGTCACATGGCTAATACTACACAGGAAATGGGTCGTGTCACATGGCTGGCTGCCGGCAGCTTCTTTCTCTGATATCACCGAGCAGGAAAAGTGTTTGGCATCGTTTCTCATTACATCACGCTTTGACCCCTATGGGAAAATGGAATCACGGAGGCAGCCAAGCTACATGCGTCTTGAAAAATGTGACCAACCGAGGCCCTTGCAAGCTCCACGGCAAACGCATCGAGATGAATGCTGCTATTCATCTCAGGGCTGAACGCGGTGGATCCCGGCGGTAAATGACAAGGCCGGCAGTCACCCTAGTAAACCGTCCCTAAAAAACTCAGAGTAGGGACACCAAGAGCCAAATATAGTATAGTATGTACTGGTAGGCAAAATTAAGTATGATA
This sequence comes from Hyperolius riggenbachi, assembly GCF_040937935.1. Taxonomy (NCBI): domain Eukaryota; kingdom Metazoa; phylum Chordata; class Amphibia; order Anura; family Hyperoliidae; genus Hyperolius; species Hyperolius riggenbachi. The sequence continues at coordinate 10,974,799 of NC_090656.1, forward strand.
GAGTAATGAGCTATACTCACAAAGCAGTGTAACCTCCAAGGCAGCCACTGTAAAGGCAGCTGACCCCACTCAGGATTAGGAAGTCGCTCTCCGTAGATGAGGAAAAAAGGGTGTTACACCCCTCCGCCATGGGTGGACTTGATATAGCCTCTTCTAAGCAGACACAAAAATTGCCAATGTGTTTGTCAAATAGAACAAGTTTATTTACATAATCCGGGGGACAATTCAATGCGTTTTGCAGGTTTGTTCCCGCTTCATCAGGCAATTACAGAGTAATAGCATATGTGGTCAGTAGAAGAGCCAGGCACGTCTGTACAGAGGTGTCTATGTAAATACACTTGTTCTATTCGACATACACATTGGCAATATATGTGTCTGCTTGGAGGAGGTAAGTCCACCACTGTATCCTTATGTTTTAAACTTTTTAGACACTTTTATCCTTTTGGCGCCTCTGTATCCATACTATTGCCCTAAAGAGACACGATGTTGAAAGTGTGAAAGAGGGGTCCACGTTCTCACCTTTCTGGAACGCCTGGACGCTGTCCTTATGTTGGCAGGTGAGGACCAGCACCGACCAGTCCGTATGTGACCCCATTCTGGCCTCGATCCTGCAGAGGAAGAGGAGATATAGACAGAGATGAGGAGACCTAATGACTGCCAAACACCCCCTCCAACACAAAGCGAAAGACCCAGAGCACTTCATACATTTACAGTGAACCTACTATACACCCATGGAGATGAAGCTGCAATTGTACCCTCCAACAAAAGCATGGATACTAGTCTACTTTAAGAGACCCAGCATGAAACCTCTTCAAGAACAACTGTAGTGAGAGGGATATGGAAGCTGCCATATTTCTTTTCTTTGAAACAATACCAGTTACCTAGCAGCCCTGCTGATCTGTTTGCCTGCAGCGGGGTCTGAATCACACCAGAAACAAGCATGCAGCTAATCTTGTCAGATCAGATGGCAATGTCAGAAACAACTGATCTGCTGCATGCTTGTTCAGGGGCTATGGCTGAAAGTATTAGAGCAGCAGGACTACCAGGCAACTGGTATGGCTTAAAAGGAAATAAATATGACAGCCTTCATATCACTCTCACTTCAGTTGTCCTTTAAGGAACAGTCCTCCAATCATGGGCCACTGGATTTAGAAGACAACTGAGGTAACTTGTTTACCGCGTGTTTAGGGCAATGTCTGGGGGAAGATATTTTCCACTAAATGTACAGTGCTTATACAGACATTTTTCATCTGTTAGAAACCAATGATGTAAACTTAAAGGACAACTGAAGTGAGAGGGATATGGAGGCTGCCATATTTATTTCCTTTTAAGTAATACTAGTTGCCTGGCTGTCCTGCTGCTCTGCATCTAAAACGTTTAGCCACAGCCCCTGAACAGGCATGCAGCATATCAGGTGTTTCTGACATTATTGGCTAGAGTGCACAGTCCACAGCAGAAGAAGGGAAAGGACCAATCAGTCACAGAGGGAGCTAGCAGGCTACAAAGGGAAGGAGGAAGCCCCAGGTAAGTATAAATCCTGTTGTTATGAATGTCTTAAAGGAATACTGAAGGGGGGTGGGGTCGGGGGAAAATGAGTCGAACTTACCCGGGGCTTCTAATGGTCCCCCGCAGGCATCCTGTGCCCACGCAGCCAATCACCGATGCTCCAGCCCCGCCTCCGGTTCACTTCTGGGATTTCCGACTTTAAAGTTGGACAACCACTGCGCCTGTGTTGCAGTTTCCTCGATCCCGCTGATGCCACCAGGAGCGTACTGCACAGGCACAGACCATACTGGGCTTGCACAATGCGCTCCTGGTGACATCAGCGGGAGCGAGGAAACGGCAACGCAGGCACAGTGGTTTTCGGACTAACCTTCCAGGCGGTATGATTCGCACGGCTGCATTTTTTACTTGTTTTTTTTTTTAGCGTCAAATCGCCGCCGGCGCCGCTTGCCCATAAGGAAAGCCCGTTCTGAACGGGATTTCCTTGAGGGCTTCCCCGTCGCCATGGCGACGAACGGAGTGACGTCATCGACGTCACAGGGAGTCCCAATCCACCCCATAGCGCAGCCTGGCGGCGATTGGCCAGGCTGCACAAGGGGTATGTGGGGGGGCCCTGTATCGCGGCAGGTAGCGGCGCATCGGCGGTGGGTGGCGGCGATCGCAACAAACACACAGCTAGCAAAGTGCTAGCTGCGTGTTTGAAAAAATAAATTATGCAAATCGGCCCAGCAGGGCCTGAGGAATCCTCCACAGCGGCTTACCCGTATCCAGCACGGGGTTACCGCTAAGGAGGTTAAAGTCTGAAATTCCAGAAGTGAACCGGAGGCGGGGCCGGAGCATCGGTGAGTGGCTGCGCGGGCACAGGATGCCTGCGGGGGACCATTAGAAGTTCAACTCATTTTCCTCCCAACCCCCCTACAGTGTCCCTTTAAGTTTACTTACAGTCAAACATCTGAGCTGCATGCTTGTTCAGGGTATTTTGCAAAATATCAGAGGCCAGCCAGGCAATTAGGAGAGTTTAAAAGGAAATAAATATGGCAGCCTCCATATCCCTCTCACTTCAGGTGTCCTTTAATAAGGAAATAAAGTTGACACCCTCTATTTACTCTCTTAAAGACTTCTTTAAAGTTTTAAATAAACTTATACAGGAAAGAGTTGAAGTTAGTTGGCTACCACTGCCTGCATGGTGCAAAATGAGAGTTAAAGAGAAAGTATGGATCCTTAATAATGATGAGGAGTAGACATGTATTTCCCTATCAGTCAGTCAGATGCAGAGCAGCACAGAGGTAAGTGACTGGGTAGGTGTGCCTCTGCCAACACAGCGACCCCCAGCTCCCCCTGCCCCTATTATATCAGCCCTGTGACACTCACCAGCCTCTACAGGATGAGCTGAGCTGGAGCAGGAACACTGGTCACATGATCTCGCACAGCTTTCTGGGAGATGTAGTCTGCAGCCCTTGTGGACTTGCCTGCCGTCTGCGCGCTCTCGTGCGTGTGCATGAACGCTGCCAGTTCTCAGAGCACCACCAGAGGGCGCCAGATCACCGTGCAATAATAATAATAATGAGCTACAGGGCAGTACTGAGGCTTTGTCTTCCTCTCATCTTCCTGTGATAATACTGTAAATATTTCATTATTTTATTATCATTTAACTTATTCTACAAGCATCTTTTAATGTAAATGATATGCTCCATCCCACAAGAATTGGAATATAATATTAAAAGTGAAAGAAAATAAAATGTATAAATACCCAAGAGGGCAGGATAATCAGGGCCGGTTCTCTCATGAAGCAAGGTGAAACATTTGCATCAGGTGCAGAGATTACAGGGGCAGCATGTGGGTACTGTGTTTACACTAAGGCCCCGTTCACACTTGCGTTTTGGCATGCAAACGGACCGGATCCGGATCGGATCAGGACCTGATCCGGATCAGAACCGTACGGTTCCGATCCGGATCCGGTCCATTTGCATCAGGCTGCCATCCGGATCCGTGAGGTAAAAAATAAACAAAATGACCATAAAATTGTTGGGGTCTGCAGAAGGTGCACCTGGTGCACCTGTAGAATCAGGTCCTCCGCTGTAGGCCTCACCTCCACCTCCGACATACTGCCAAACAGCTCCAGCACGTCTGTCACTGCTGCTCCACTCCAGACATGCTGGGCCCATGTGTCCCCATCCGAAATGGCCGCTAGAATACGCATAGGAAGTGGGGTAGAACGTCAGGTGTTTGTCTCCAGTGTGTTCTGTGCTTTCCGTTCCCCATAGGTTTCTATATCCGGATGGTGCAGTCAGGATCCGGTCCGGGTGCGTGGGCCGGATGATCCGGACCCAAAAAATAGCGCATGTTGGAAAAGCCTCCGGAGTCCGGATCCGATCCGGCTCCGTTCTGTACGGAACGTACGCATGTGAAAATCCATATAGACTTACATTGCTATGCGGAACGTACGTTCCGTTTGTACAGTTTACGGTCCGGATCCGATCAGGCGAATCCGGACAGGGAACGCTAATGTGAACCAGGCCTAACAGCATGCAGACAGAGTAGGAGGAGAAGCGAGAGCAGAGAGAGGTGAAGAGGTCATCATTGGGGAAAAGCAGCTTGTTGTGCTGTGTGAGGAGTCTGACAGTGAGTGAGGAGGGGGGAGGCAGGAGAGCATCATTGGGTAAAAGCAGCTTGTTGTGCTGTGTGAGGGGCCTGACAGTGAGTGAGGAGGGGGGAGGCAGGAGAGCAGCATTAGCATAGCAGCCACTATACTTATAATGTCCTTAACTTGTAATATTCACACTGTCTGTCCTTGTATTGTTTTTGTTTGTGTTTGTTAAGCAACTGCCAAGACAAATTCCTTGTAGGTGCAAACTTACTTGGCGAAAATAAATTGATTCTGATTCTGAAAAGCAGCTTGTTGTGCTGTGTGAGGAGTCTGACAGTGATTGAGGAGAGGGAGGCAGGAGAGCAGCATTGGGGAAAAGCAGCTTGTTGTGCTGTGTGAGGAGTCTGACAGTGAGTGAGGAGGAGGGAGGCAGGAGAGCAGCATTGGGGAAAAGCAGCTTGTTGCGCTGTGTGAGGAGCCTGACAGTGAGTGAGGAGGGGGGGGGGGGGCAGGAGAGCAGCATTGGGGAAAAGCAGCTTGTTGTGGCCCTGAGTGTGAGGAGTCTGACAGTGGGTAAGGAGGGGGGAGGCAGGAGAGCATCATTGGGGAAAAGCAGCTTGTTGTGCTGTGTGAGGAGTTTGACAGTGAGTGAGGAGGGGGCAGTCAGGAGAGCAGCAGTGTTTCATTTGACTTGCACAGCAGAAGGGAGGAGGTGGCACTGATGTCCTGATTGAGGAGGAATGGAGTTGCTGAAGGTGAGCAGTTTGTTTGTCACAGACTCATAGCCAGCCAGTGTGCTATTGTGTTGAGCTGCAGCATGTCACGTAAGAACATTAACTTAAGCAGAGTAAATTGTCGGGTGATGTGCGATCATTCCAAATCGGGAGGAGGGGGGGGCGGAAACCTCAAAAGTTTGCCTCAGACAGCAAAAAAAGTCTACAACTGGCCCTGAGGATCATCTGTACAGCAAACAAGGCAGTTGCCTGGGACCTAGCGGCAGAGCTGGGACAAGGTCCTCCAGCACCCAAGGCTGATACACCAAAGTGCGCCCCTCCATCCCTCCCACCCCGGCCGTCACACACTGATTGCTATTAGACTAAGAGGCGCCACAGGGCCCACAACCTCCCCAACACCGTAATCTCTAGTTATATGGCTTGCAGTCACTGCCATGTATCCCTTTTCTTATTTCTTTCTGCTTTAAACACAATTAGGAATGACAGCTGAATGAATTCTGCGCCCCCTCCTACACTGCGCCCTGAGGCTGGAGCCCTGCCTAGCGGTTGTCAAGAGGCCCGGCTGCAACCTTCTTTGCAGGGCCAGTTCTAGGTACAATGAGGCCGCAAGGCAAAATTAACCTTGGGCCCACCTGACAGCTTCCCCCTAAAAGCAGCATTGGGGACTGCTAAATTCTCCTGAAACTCCACCAGGCCTTCCTTCAACTTTTTGGGGGTTTCCTGCAGCATACCGACAATCTGTTCTCTTCGGCACTGCAGCTAATCTGGCTACCTATACTGAGGGGGGGGGGTACTTTACAGGGTAGGCTACCAATACTGTGGGGGTTAATATGGCTACCCAAACTGGATGGCTAATCTGGCTATCTATACTTGAGGGCCCCAACAACTTAAAATGGGATATCAATACTGTCACCATCATCAAGAAAACTGCAACTGAGGGTGACCCACCTACGGCAGCTGAAAAAGTTTACCCAAAAATTACTGGTGCAGTTCTATACTGCGAACATCGACTCCATCATGATCATCTACGACTTCGTCATCTATTACTTCATCTAAAAGCGGCTTAAGCAGCTAGAACGCACAGTATGCGGCACTTCGAACGAACGTGCAGTGTTACTGTGTAACGCAACGTGGGCACTGTGAACAGCCCATTGATTTTTCATTGCTGTGCGGTGGGGTGCGTTACAGGCTGCACTAACGTGCGCCTGTAACGTCTCACTGTGAAAGCAGCCTTACACTAGCAGGTGCAGAAAGAGAGCGACCACAATTGCTTCCTATACTGAGGGCAGTTCTTGCTACATACGCTGCAGGGCTACTTCAGGATATTACTTCAAGATGGCAGATGTGCTCCTGCACTCGGGCTCTCAAAGACTTTCCGAAGCCTCCTTCGGCAGCGGTGCGAGCAGTATTTGACCAAATTAGCCAAATGCTGCTCCCGAGGACAGCACTGCAACAAGGGCACCGGGAGAGGAGCAGGACTGCTCATAAGGACCCAGAGCCTTCCCTCTCCTTAGGTAAGTATTTGGCTTTTTTTTTCTATATAAACAGTTCCCATTGACTTGACCCGTGGAGGGCGGGAGCGTGAAATATTGAAATATTCAGGGAGGGGGGCATGCTTTGCCGTTATGCCCCTGATTAGTCATGAAAGAATCGGATAAATCCAGGGCAGGCGCTACCATAGAGGCAAAGGAGGCAGCTGCCACAGGGCCCCAGAGCTTGTAGGGGCCCCCAGTGGCTACAAGAGGAAAAAAAAATTTCAAATCGACCTTATAGTTCCTGAGAAAATCGATTGTAAAGTTTCAAAGGAAAAAAAATACACATTTAAAAACCAGCCGACTTTAATGGTTAATAGCAAATGCACCTTAAATTCTAGAAACCCTAAATTTGCAGGATATGTTAAGGAGATTATTGGGAATAAGAGGGAAACATTTTTTTACAAAAAGACCTTATAGTTTTTTGAGAAAATCGATTTTAAAGTTTCAAAGGAAAAAAGTATACTTTTAAATATGGGAAATGTCACTTTTAGTAGCAAATCTAACGGTAGTGTAATTTTACATGTATCAAAAGAAAGAGCAATAAATTTCCTGACGGGGTTTCCAGGGGGTCCATACGCAGCCGCAGCGCTTTGGCCAGGGATCGCTATACAGCCGCAATATGGCTGTATGAAGAACCCGGGCATGTTTTTCCTATTTTCCCCCCAAAAAATTTATGTTTAGAGTGTGGGAATTTTTTTTTTTTAATTATGTGGGGTCCCCCCTCCTGAAACTTTTTAACCCCTTGTCCCCCATGCAGGCTGGGGTAGCCACAATGTGGAGCTCCGACCGATTGGGGCTTCAAACCCTGACTATACCAGCTGCTAAAAAGAACCCTTAATGCCAATTTTTGCTCCGGGGTATCTGTTGGGGGGGCCCCCCCAGGTTTATTTTGCCCTGGGGCCCCATTGTTGCTTAAACCGGCCCTGGATAAATCAAGGGTGTATTGACAGGCAATGTTATTGCTATCAGTCATTGCTGTGTAACGAGTCCACGACGTGTACGGTCAGGTAAGCCAGACGTTCACACACACTTAGGGGGAACAGGTTTTATATTCTCTACAAAACAAACTTTAAAAACCAGGCAGAACTGTTGTGCAAGCAAGGCGAGGCCTATAAACCTGTCCCAGGACCCAGATGCATCAGATCTGTCTGGAGGAAAGGGCCATGACTTAACTTGTAAAAAGCTTGTGAAAGATCACCCAAAACATTCTACGGTCTGCCAAGCACTCCTATAGCAGCTATGGCCAAAAAAGATGGCCGCAGGTCACATGGCCAGTATTTTTGAGATGGAATGTACAGGTACAATATTTTGGGCCATAATGCAATTCACTTTTTTCACCTGAGTTTTATCCTAGGAGATCATTTCTTTTTTATCTTCAATTTAAAATAACTTATCAGTATTTTTAAAGAAACTCTGTAACAAAAAAACCTTCCCCTGGGGGGTACTCACCTCGGGAGGGGGAAGCCTCCGGTTCCTATTAAGGCTTCCCCCGTCCTGTGTCCCACAGCGGTCTCGCTGTACCCCTCCGAACAGCGGGGATGTAAAGATTTACCTTCCCGGCTCCAGCTCAGGCGCAGTATCGGCTCTCCGCTCGGAGATAGGCGGAAATAACCAATTGCTGTCGGCCCGCTCTACGGCACAGGTGCAAGTCTCCTGCAAGTCTCCTGCGCCTGCGTAGTAGAGCGGACCCGACAGAGATCGGCTATTTCCGCCTATTTGTAAGCGGAGAGCCGCAACAGCCGGAGCCAGAAAAAGTAAATATTTTGCGCAGTACCAAAAAGAAGGTGAAAAGGTGCTATTGACATTATTTTGAGTATTTTCTTGCTATCTTATGGCTTAAAAGGCCAGTGTGCTATTGACAAGTTTTAAAAAAAAAGAGAAAACTCAGATGAAAAAGTTAATTGCATATGGGCCCTTGTCTTAAATAACATGAACCCGAAGTTTGGAGGAAATAAAAAGTTTGATCCTTACCTCAGTAGTAAGAAGATGAAGAGGGACCCTGCAAGAAAACGGTGGTCTCTACAAGAATCCGGGAAGCCTCTGGGCCATCTAACGACCCTCTTGTTAGGGAAGAAGAGCAGGGGTGTCACTAGATAGAAGCAGCCTAGAGCTGCATGGAGCCCCAACTACTGACCTTCCCTTCCCCCGATACAGGGCTCCACCCTTCACATCAGGTGTTTTGTGGCTACACTTGTTATGGGTGTGAAGATCACGATGGCCACACTTGTTTTCTGACCCTTCGTGAGATGGACCCCAAGGCCATGAAGGGCACCAAGGGGAGGGGCTGTGAACATGAGGGGGAAGGGGTGCATTATGGTTTTGCTGGGAAACCCCATGAATTGTAGTTGCCCCACTGAAAAAGAGTCCTTCAGGCTGCTACACACATCCAATTTTGATTGGCCAAGACTGGCCAATGTTACTTCCATGTAGCTTGAGGGCCAACAGATATTGAATACTATGAACAGATTGGGTAGGTAAGCTCTCATACCACATGGAGGTGTTAAAATTGATCAATCATTGAGCAATCAAAATTGGATAACCCGGCTTTAGTGTCCATGCTCATTTTACCTCCGGCAGATGGGGGCTACCAGCGAACACAGTGAATCCAGCGCAGGAGACTTGGGCGCACAGGGAGTGTGTTCGGCGCTGTCAGAAGGCGGAGCTGCAGTTGCTTTTAAAACGCAATAATTCGGCCTCCAGCAATCGCTGGAAGCCAAATTATATCATTCCCCCATCCACGTGGACCTGGAAGGGGAATAGTATATAACATGGCCGAGACTTTTGTATCAGCAGCATCAGCCATACCGGCTGTATCCTGCGCCCAAGTCTCCCGGGCCGATTCCTCTCGTACGCGCTACCAGGGAGAAGGGGGAACAACTTCAAAGTGGTGCTGATTGGCCCAACATTTATGGTTTTCCAACACCAAAGCTACAGCCCTCCTCCCCCTTCCTTGCTCCCTAGGAAATCCTCCTACCCCAACACCCACCCCCCCCCCCCCCCCCCCCCCCCATGACTACAGACCCATTAATTAAGCTACAAAATATATGTTGCAGGTTGGCCAGCTCTTTCCAGTGGAATGTGGAGGGCACTGCAGGGTGAATATTCTGCTCTATATATTGGTAGAAAGGACCATAATGTAGAAAAGCACAAAATCTTGCAAGGTCTTATGGTACAAAAATATCAAAAACTTTATTGATAAAAAAGAGATTCGTTAAAACAGTCTCTGTAGGAAACTCCTTAGTTGCATAGGAAATCATCCAAAATAAGGATATCACGATTAGTGGTAGAATAGGCTTAATATATTTAGCAAAAGCATTAGGCAACACCAACGACACGCTGCTTTCAGGCGCATAGGGCCCTTCTTCAGGCCACTGTATAAAGCACTTTCTATAGACACTATTGGCACTACACGGCAGGAGCAATAAAGAAACAGACAGACATCTGACCAACCAGACGTATCCGCACAATCCAGATGGCAGACTCAATAAAGGCCCAGCAGCACTCCTGTCTAAAGGTAGCCATACGCTGGTCGATTTGCCATCAGATTCGACCAACAGATAGATCCCTCTGTGATCGAATCTGATCAGAGAGGGATCGTATGGCTACCTTTACTGCAAACAGATTGTGAACCGATTTCAGCCTGAAACCGATCACAATCTGTGGAGCTGCCGCTGCTGGGCGCTCTACTGTTTAAACTTCCTGCCGGGACAGGAAGTTCTGTGTAGCTCTGGAGCCCGAAGCGGTGGAGAAGACCAGGGGACTCGCACCGGCTGGAGCAGGTAATGTATTACCACTGCAATGCGTCGGTCATCGGGCATTTGAACGCCGCTAACGACGCACTCCCGACCCGCCGGCGACCGAGGAAAATCTTCCGCACGGATGGGTTGACGGGAATCGACGGGAACGATCGATTTCGGACGGAAATCGATCGTTCTGTCAGCAGTGTGCGCGGCGATTTCACAGCCGTTTCGATCACTGTGATCGAAACAGCTGTCTATTGGCGGGAAAATCGTTAGGTGTATGGGCCCCTTTAGCTGCTGGGCCTTTATTGAGTTTGCCATCAGGATTGTGCGGATACGTCTGGTTGGTCAGATGTCTGTCTCTTTCCTTATTGCTCCTGCCGTGTAGTGCCAATAGTGTCCATAGAAAGTGCTTTATACAGTGGCCTGAAGGTCTCCCGTTCCTATTTAAAAATCTCTATTATTACCTTTCTTAAAGAGCACCTGAACTGAAAATAAAAAGTCAAAATAAACATACTCAGGTCATACTTACCTCCTGTGTAGTCTACTCCTCAATCTCTTTCTCCTCTCCTGCGTCCCATTTGTCCACTGTGATCAATGGAATTTTCCGTCCTCCATTTTGAAAATGGCCATTACCCCCTAACAGCTTCCTGGTCAGCACACAGTTAAACTGTAATATCGCCCACTTGAGCCATAGGGAAACATGGACATTACCTTGCACATTCAGTTGTAACTGACAGCAGCTGATATATACCTGAAAGCAACTGGTATATTTCAGTTCTGAGAAATCTTGTCAGAACTGGAAGGGATACAATACAATACACTGTAAGAAGAAAATGGTGAGCTTCTGAGAGGAACTGATGACGAGGTAACTATGTAATATTCATTTGCAGCTACATCATGTGTTTATTTTAAATAATTTTCTAATTTCAGGTTCCCTTTAAGCAATGTCAAGTAGGTATAAAAGATTCATAGAAATCACAGATACCTAGCAACAATGTCCTCCTGACGTGACAAGAACAAACACATGGGCTTATTAGCAATTCAAACAAACCTGTTATGTGTTCCATCCATATGTTTACAGAATCACAACCGCAATTTATAGTAACGGATAAGGAACTCCACAATTAGCATTAGAGTATTACATACAACAGCCAGAAGACCTCATTACACTCACACCTCTGTCTGGCATTTCACGAGGCTGTGTGTGCCTGATGGGATTTATAACCATAGGACGCACATATCAAAGGGGAATAGGGGAAAGAGTCATGTGATCATAAATGCCGGACTAAGCTGGTGGCTTTTCAGTTTTGATTTAATTTCCTCCAGTGTTGGAGCTGTCTTGATTGGGTGTGGCAAGGCGTTTCAAAGGGTAGGGGCAGCATGACAGAAGGCTCTGGCTCCAAAGGTTTTAGGTTTTAGGAGCCCTGTACAGTGTAGCAAATGGAACAAGGGTATAATGCAATGTAATGAAATGAAATGAGGAAACGTACTAACAAGATTGGGTTGGATGCAACCACAATTGGGATAGCCCATCCCCACTCGCTTCTGTGGTCCTTTCGTGCGATGGACGGGGTCGCGCTAGAATTAAAATGTAGGAAAAGGTTTTTTATTTAAAGAACCTTGACATGACTTCACTCATAAGGGTGACAACGACAGCATAAAAGAGGTGCCCTCACAAAAGAAAAAAATATATATATTTAAGGAGGAACTCCAGTGAACATTTTAGTGTTGGCAGGTGATGTAGCTGCTGCATGGTTTTTGGCAGTTGGAACAGCTATTTCCCACAAAAGTACGTACTTTTCTTGTGGGACGGGTTACTTGTGGAGGGGTTTCACCACAACATCAGTCATACAGCACCCCCTGATGGTCTGTTTGTGAAAATAAATAGTTTTCTCATGTAAGGGGGTATCAGCTACTGATTGGGATAAAGTTAAATTTTTGCGCTGGTGAAGAACTATTGTGCCTGCGGACAACGTAGACTTGATTGACAGCGGCACTCGTGCAGGCGCAGTAGAGGAGGTCGGCCTCTGCACCGGCCGGGCCCCCAAACCGGCTGAGATCGGAACTGCAGCATGGATATGTCGGCTGCATTGGGGTTGGAGGAAGCCCCGGGTAAGTAGAGCGGGGGGGAAGGGTTATTTTGGTTGATAACTCCTTTAACTAACTTATGTGCAAACAAAAGCAGTACGTCCACCCAATCGGTGATTTGATCGATTTCATGGCAAAATCTGTCAAATGCATTGATTGAGCATGGAAAATTTTGGTCGAGAGTGCTCGATCGGTTGCATGGTGGCAATGTTGTTCGATATCATAATGAGTGATGTATGAGATGGAGCCCTGGCCGTTGTCCCCCGAGATGGAGCCCTGGCCGTTGTCCCCCGAGATGGAGCCCTGGCCGTTGTCCCCGAGATGGAGCCCATGGCCGTTGTCCCCCCGAGATGGAGCCCTGGCCGTTGTCCCCCGAGATGGAGCCCTGGCCGTTGTCACCCGAGATGGAGCCCTGGCCGTTGTCCCCCGAGATGGAGCCCTGGCCGTTGTCCCCCGAGATGGAGCCCTGGCCGTTGTCCCCCGAGATGGAGCCCTGGCCGTTGTCACCCGAGATGGAGCCCTGGCCGTTGTCACCCGAGATGGAGCCCTGGCCGTTGTCCCCCGAGATGGAGCCCTGGCCGTTGTCCCCCCGAGATGGAGCCCTGGCCGTTGTCCCCCCTAGTGGAATGATTTGAATGAACAACAGTTCTTTAGGGTTTTACCCAAGAAAATCCCAGATCCATAAGGGGTTAGTCATACCTTTACAAACAGCTGCATGTGCTTTTTTGACAACGTCAGCCCTTTTTTATTGTTATACAGTATTTGGGTTCCTTTATAACCAGGCCCCACACTGTTGTCTCCCAATACCTGGTACAGAAAGAGAGCATATAAGGCCTGGAAGCCACTACAAATCACAAATCACTAGCACAATCGCCAGCAGTTTTAATTAGTGATTTGTAAGCAATTTCATAAGCGTTTTCTTGCGCTTTTGGGAGCGATTTTAAAAAGTGTAAGCTTTTTGCCAGTGATTGTGATAGCGATTTGCGATTTCAATTCTGATTGGTCCTTTCAATGTATCATAATTTTTTACATTTTGCAGTAATTTAAAATCGCACACAAATCGCTATGTGTAGCGATTCATGAGCGATCTGCCAGCGCTTCAATACTTTACATTGAAGCCCAAACGCTCCCAAAATGCTGCATGTCCTGCGATTGCGATTTTCCTAATCACAATCGCTACTGTGGAATTTGTTACATTTATTTACATTGGCAGAGCGTTTAGGAATCGCTAGAACTCCCTAAAAGCTCAAAAAAAAGTACTCTAGTGGGTTCCAGCCCTCAGTGTAACTGCAGCCCACATGGAGATGAGTGCGGACGCTGCAGTGACATCTGTCGTCATGCCTCTTGCTTGCCTGAGTGCTTAACAAATACCTCCATGTTTACAGACTTGCCTCCGCATGATCCACCTGTGTACACAAGAGAAGCACATACCGAAACCGCCAGCTTCACATCCCTCCGAGGACCAGCGTCTGCACACCAACAACACACAGAAAGAGAAGAGGACCAGCGTCTGCACACCAACAACACACAGAAAGAGAAGAGGACCAGCGTCTGCACACCAACAACACACAGAAAGAGAAGAGGACCAGCGTCTGCACACCAACAACACAGGGCTCTATTCATAAAAAGTTGTTGCGAGAAAACTCCTGGAGGGAAAATACCGCAGCGGTATTTTACACTTTTGGGTGGTCATTCAAAGAAATCTTGAAAGCTGCGATGCAAGAGCGGAGATCTCCCGCTGAAAGCTGGCGGTAAGCTGTCGGAAGGCATGCGGAACACTTCAGCCGGCAGAGTCCCTCCGTGCGCTGCTCTCTCTGGGAGGTCTGTCCCATTCACTTGTATGTAATCCGCAAAATCAGAGGAAGCGGTATTTCCCGTCCACATACGCTTCCTCTAATCTTTATGAATGGCCATTTTGTTACTTTTTTCTAGATAAATCTAGAAAAACACTGGAGAAGGCGGAAATTTCTCGCTCTGCTGGGGGATTGTAGATTTTCATGCGGGAACAGCTTTTATGAATGCCCACTTTGCTAAATGGACGAGAAAACCCGCTGTTTTGAGCGGAAAACTTGCGGTAAGGTTTTATGAATAGAGCCCACAGAAAGAGAAGAGGACCAGCGTCTGCACACCAACAACACACAGAAAGAAGAAGAGGACCAGCGTCTGCACACCAACAACACACAGAAAGAGAAGAGGACCAGCGTCTGCACACCAACAACACACAGATAGAGAAGAGGACCAGCGTCTGCACACCAACAACACACAGAAAGAGAAGAGGACCAGCGTCTGCACACCAACAACACACAGATAGAGAAGAGGACCAGCGTCTGCACACCAACAACACACAGAAAGAGAAGAGGACCAGCGTCTGCACACCAACAACACACAGAAAGAGAAGAGGACCAGCGTCTGCACACCAACAACACACAGAAAGAGAAGAGGACCAGCGTCTGCACACCAACAACACACAGAAAGAGAAGAGGACCAGCGTCTGCACACCAACAACACACAGATAGAGAAGAGGACCAGCGTCTGCACACCAACAACACACAGAAAGAGAAGAGGACCAGCGTCTGCACACCAACAACACACAGAAAGAGAAGAGGACCAGCGTCTGCACACCAACAACACACAGATAGAGAAGAGGACCAGCGTCTGCACACCAACAACACACAGAAAGAGAAGAGGACCAGCGTCTGCACACCAACAACACACAGATAGAGAAGAGGACCAGCGTCTGCACACCAACAACACACAGATAGAGAAGAGGACCAGCGTCTGCACACCAACAACACACAGATAGAGAAGAGGACCAGCGTCTGCACACCAACAACACACAGAAAGAGAAACTGAAAAAAATAAATGAAGTGAAATAAACTGAGAAGAGTACCACACAAGTCTTTTCTTCTTCTTGATCTTTCTATTTCAGCTTGTAATCAGATACAATTCCCCAAACTACCAGCAAGCTCACATTGCACTTTTTGGCAAGCATAGTAATCATCAGAGCCAGGACAAGGCCCTCCAGCACCCGTGCGCCCCCCCCCCATCCCTACCACCCAGTGGCGTATCTAGAGTATTTGACACCCGGTGCTGGGTATAATAAGACCCCCCCCCCCCCCCCCAAAAAAAGGAGCAAGTGCGGCAAACTATGCGTGCCACGACAGGTAATGCCAGGTATAGGTGCTCCCAGTAATAATAAAGTTTGCCCCCAGTATAAGTAGCTATTATAGTTGCCCCCACCCCAGTATAGGTAGTATAGTTGCCCCAGTATAGTTAATTATAGTTGCCCCCAGTATAGGTAATATAGTTGCCCCCAGTGTAGCTAGTATAGTTGCCCCCAATGTAGCCAGCATAGTTGCCCCCAGTGTAGACAGCACAGTTACCTCCAGTGTAGCCAGCATAGTTGCCCCCAGTGTAGCCAGCATAGTTGCCCCCAGTGTAGTTACCCCAGTCACTGTAGCCAGCATAGTTGCCCCCAGTGTGGCCAGCGTAGTTGCCCCCAGTGTGGCCAGAGTAGCTGCCCCCAGTGTGGCCAGAGTAGTTGCCCCCAGTTTAGCCAGCGTAGTTGCCCCCAGTTTAGCCAGCGTAGTTGCCCCCAGTGTGGCCAGTGTAGTTGCCCCCAGTGTGGCCAGAGTAGTTGCCCCCAGTTTGGCCAGCGTAGTTGCCTCCAGTGTGGCCAGAGTAGCTGCCCCCAGTGTGGCCATAGTTGCCCCCAGTTTAGCCAGCGTAGTTGCCCCCAGTTTAGCCAGCGTAGTTGTCCCCAGTTTAGCCAGCGTAGTTGCCCCCAGTGTGGCCAGCGTAGTTGCCCCCAGTGTGGCCAGCGTAGTTGCCCCCAGTGTGGCTAGCGTAGTTGCCCCCAGTGTGGCCAGCGTAGTTGCCCCCATTGTGGCCAAAGTAGCTGCCCCCAGTGTAGCTGCCCCCAGCGTGGCCAGAGTAGCTGCCCCCAGTGTAGCTGCCCTCCAGCGTGGCCAGAGTAGCTGCCCCCAGTCTAGCTGCCCCCCAGCGTGGCCAGAGTAGCTGCCCCCAGTGTGGCC
The DNA here is from genome assembly GCF_040937935.1 of Hyperolius riggenbachi. Taxonomy (NCBI): domain Eukaryota; kingdom Metazoa; phylum Chordata; class Amphibia; order Anura; family Hyperoliidae; genus Hyperolius; species Hyperolius riggenbachi. Next base: position 10,991,023 of record NC_090656.1, read on the forward strand.
AGAGTAGTTGCCCAAAGTGTAGTTGCTCCAGGAGGAAAAGAAGCACTAGAAGGAGGGGCCTGGAGGCAGCGGCGGGGAGGGGGGCCAGAACTCCCCCCCACTTCCTCACCTGGGACCCCTCCTTCTGCTAGCTTCCCCTCCAGAATAGCGGCGGCAACGAGGCGAGGCGGACTGAGGATTACTCACCTAATTTCCGCGTTCCAATCGCTGGAGCGCAGCGTCCCCATCGTCACAGGTCTCCGCCTTCAATGCCGCCCACTGTGCTTCCGCTAATCAGGAAGCACAGTGGGCGGCATTGAAGGCGGAGACCTGTGACGATGGGGACGCTGCGGTCCAGCGCTTGGAACGCGGAAGTCAGGTGAGTAATCCTCCGCCCGCTCACCTCGCCAAGCCCCCAACACCTTAATCTCTAGTTATCTGGCTTGCAGTCACTGCCATGTTTCCTCTTTTATTATTTCTCTCTGCTTTAAACCCGATAGGGGAATGATAGCTGAGTGAGTTGTGCGTCCCCTCCTACACTGCGCCCCTAGGCTGCAGCCTTTCTTGCCTCTGTCTCGGCCCGTCCCTGGTAATCATTTAAAAAGACTAGCAAACAGGAAGCTTTCACAAGTGCAAAGGCTGTCTATACAGTATATTAATAAAAGGAGTATGACCGCATTATTGACTGTAGCCACGCCCTCGGACTCCTCACCTGACCCCCATACATCAGTCTGTGCATTGGAGCAGAGGCTTAGGTCGGTTTCACACCTTCGAGTATTTCTGCCAACAAAAAAAACTATTCTGGCTAAATTTCCAGTTATTGACCCTTATGGTTTAAAAAAGAAGTTTTTAAAAAAAATAACGCAATAGACGGTAAAAATCACCACGTGCTTGAACACTCTGGTGTCCCACTACCTTAACAATTGAAGGATTACCAGCTGTTGCCAACACAAGTTATAAGCCAGAATAGTTCAAGGAAACCTGAGGGGGCTTCCTCCAGTCCCCGTGAGGCCACTGGTTCCCTCGCTGTATCCCCGGGCCGCTCCGGTCTCCCGCTGGATGGCCCGGTACTCTGGCCGAGTCGCTTTTCGGCGCACGTGCTCTCCCTGTCGCGTTCCCGCAGCTGGGAGCGTCCAGCAGGAGACAGGAGCGGCCCGGGGAGATGGGGAGGGACTGAGCGGCCTCAAGGGGGCTGGAGAATGCCCCAGGTAAGTATAATGCTAGTTACACACGATGAGATTTTCTGCCAGATTTACTTTCAAATTGATTATTTCCAACATGTCTGGTCTGATTTCTGATCGATTTTCCATTCACTTCTATGAAAAATCGATCGGAAATCAAATCGGACATGTTGGAAATAATTGATCTGGTAGTAAATCTGCCAGAAAATCTCACTGTGTGTACCTAGCATAAAACCTGAGACTGCTTTGGTCTCAGGTACACTTTAAAGGGTAAGTGAGGACACCAATTAAATCTATCTTTACATACCTGGGGCTTCCTCCAGCGCCGAGAAGCCATTTATGATCCTCACCGCAGCTCCGGTCTCCTCCTGTCTTCCACCGACAGCCTCTAAGCATCACCGTCCCCCAATGGGTCAGTGACTTCTGCACATGCACGGGGCGTGTGCCTGCCCTGCGCGAGATCGTGCCCATCTCACCGAGAGTGTACTGCGCCTGCGCAGAGGACGCCAAGGTATCAAATATGTGGAATAATAATTGTAAATTCTTTTATCTAAAGCTGGCCACTAACGGTCCAATTTCTAGCGAAAAATCGTTCGAGCGATCAGACATTCTTATCGGATTGGTTGTAAATAATCTCCATTGGTGGACACAATCGATTATAAAGAAGTGAAAAAAATGTCGCCCGAATGAATTTTCGTCGAAAGAAAATTTGGATTTTCTTGGTGGTCGTGATAGTAAGGAAGCAAAGATTGGTTAGTTGATGGTGTAGTGAACGATTTTTCGTCCGATCAGAATTTCTGATCGCTCAAACGATTTTTCACTAGAAATTGGACCGTTAGTGGCCAGCTTTAGTATAATTGTAATCCCTGTCAGGATATGTTGCTAGAATTAGAAAAATAAAATTAGAATTTGTGTCAGTGGAACATTGGAGTATACTGTAATAAGGATGAACCATTTGAACTTTTGTAAAAATAGGCAATTGTATGGAACAGTAATCACAATTTCTGTCAGAATGGTAAGTCATGGTGCCCATTAACTGTACAATTTTTTCACTAAATGCGATTTTTACGATCAATTCAAAATTCGCCATTTATGAAGGCAATCGATAGTGAACGATTCTTTGGTCGATTACTTTATAGGATTAAATCGATCTGAAAGTTAGAAAATATGATCGCATTTGAAGAAAGAATCATTCACTAAATGTGAACATTCGATAATTGCCTTCAGATTACGTACGATCATTCAAATCAATCGCATCAAAAGATCGCATTTAGTGAAAAATTGTACCGTTAATGGGCACCTTTAGGGCCTTTTTCCACTACCCTGCGATTTGACTCTGATTGCAAATTGCAAGGTACATTGAGGGCCCTTTTCCACTACAGTGTTTACGATTGCTGAATCGCAAACTGCTAGTGATTTTCAAATCTCTACGGTTTGCTTTTTAACATAGGAATCGCGGTAGGTAATTTCCACTACCGCGATTCGTTTTTTTACTTAATCGCAATCGCGCCACGGATCGATTATTGCCGCGATTTTGCTATGCAGTGCATAACAGCAAAATCGCAATCGCAAAACCCCGGAGAAATGTGTTACTTTGCTGAATCGAAATTGCTAGCGTTCAATGCGAATGCTAGCGATTGCCCTAAACTAATGAAAACTGCAGCAGCAATTTCCATCAGTGCGATCCGATTGCGATGCGATTTTGGTCAAAACGCAATCGTCATCCTGCCGCATTTTGGATGCGATTGAGCTTTACTATGAGTATGGTAGCTCAATCACAATGTTGAAATTGAAACGCGATTGCGATCGCGATCGCATTTCTTAGTGGAAAAGAGCCCTTTTAGGTGGCCACACACGATACAATAAAATGATCCGATTTTACAGCAATTCGATAAATATGATTGGATCTCCCCAAAAAATCTAAACCTTTTTTTTCATTCGACTGAAAAATCCAATCGGATTTCCCTTGTTTTCGATCCGGAATGCTGGACATTTTCCTTCAATTTTTCTAAAGATTGAATGTACCAATGTGTTAGATTGTCAATTTATTAACCTATTTTGGTTCCTGGACGTAGTTTCTACGTCCAGGAACCATGCGCGCTGCCGCACGCTCCCGCGGCCGATCGCGCGCGTGCACGCGCACTCCCGGCCGCGGATTCGGTAGCCACGGAATCAATGTATGCCCGATCACTGATTCCTCTCCCCCGCTGAAAAAGCGACAGCTTCTCTCGGAAGCTGCGCCTTTTCTGGCCGTTCCCTCTCCGATGAGTCACTCTAAGCGTGTGTTACGCTTAGAGTGACGTCATGTAAACAAACTCATGGCCGCCATCTTGTGGCCAAAAAGTAATACTACACCTGTAAAAAAATAAAAATTAACACACATTTACATTATAAATCTATTGTTTACCTCCCACCCTCCCAAAACTACCCAAATAAAATGTTTAGTATATAAAAAAAAACCCATTACAATAAAAAAACAACAACATGTAAATATTTACTAAGGGTCTAAACTTTTTAAATATCAATGTAAAGATGAAATATTTCTATATATTTTTTTATTTTAAACTTGTAAATAGTGATAGATGCAAAATGGAAAAAATGCACCTTTATTTCCAAATAAAATATTGTCGCCATACATTGTGATAGGGACATAATTTTAACGGTGTAATAACCGGGACATATGGGCAAATACAATACGTGAGTTTTAATTATGGAGGCATGTATTATTTTAAAACTATAATGGCTAAAAACTGAGAAATAATGAATTTTTCCATTTTTTTCTTATTCTTCCTGTTAAAATGCATTTACAGTAAAGTGGCTCTTAGCAAAATGTACCCCCCAAAGAAAGCCTAATTGGTGGCGGAAAAAACAAGATATAGATCAGTGCATTGTGATAAGTAGTGATAAAGTTATAGGCTAATGAATGGGAGGTGAACATTTCTCACGTGAAAACGACGGAACCTGAATGGGTTAATATACAAACCCCAGCAATTTTCTCAGAGTTTCCAATAATTTTTATCATAATTGGGGAAACATTTAACACGTGTGTGGTACATTGGTCATATTTTTGAAATGTTACAATCAGTCAGAAAAATTGATTGCAATTCTAACGGATATTTAAAAAATTGTATAGTGTGTGGCCACCTTTATGCAGTTTGTATTATTTTTTTCAGAACACCAAAATAAATGGATTAAAAAATAGAATTCCTGTCAGAGTACTAAAAAAAGGAAAACTGCATTCATTAGTAATTAGAATTGCTGTGAGAATATGGACGTATACCTGGAATATGTGTAAAGATGAGGAATTCTAGTCTGAATATAGGAAGATGTGCCAGGAAATTGGCCAATATGGATCAATAATTCAGATTTCAGTAGTGGATCATCTGAGGAGAACCACAGGGAAGCACATTGCATTCTATAGCTGATGGATGGCAGAGAAGCCATTTCAGACAACACATGGCTGGATGCAGAATGAACAATAGCCTAGCAACGACGGGTGACAGAGATTCGGGCGTACAAATCGGGCTGCGGAGGAATGAATGGGTCCCGTTATCTGCCGGGGTGTATTGGGATTTGTAGTTCTCTCCCTGCATCACATAGAGGTAGAGGTTGGATCAGGGACTACTTCTCCCAGCATGCAGCGGTCGGCTGGACTGCAGAGCCCGCCGCTGGGGATGCCGGGAGCTGTAGTCCCCCAGGCGGAGAAGCCCAGCGCTGCGGAGAGTGAGAGGACTCCCTTTCCCAGCAGGCAGTGGGGCGGAGTCAGATAAAGGGCGGAGTATTTGGGGTCCGGGGATGAAGAGAGGAGGACGGGGGAGCCGGGGAGCTGCAGCGGGACTCAGGTATAGTGTAGTCATTATTGGGGGGGGGGTTGGTCTGTGTGGGTTGTACCCGCAAATCCTGCCTGATGAGTGGGGGTGCTGGGCTGGCTGCAGTCACTGATTGCTGCATGGCAGAATCCCCCCTACTTGCTGCCTGTTGTTTGTGTGTCTACTTGATTGCGGTAATAGACTGTCACCCCTGTACTGGCTGAGCCTGTGTGTCCCCCACTTACTGATTGCTGTAAGGGACTGTCACCCCTATACTGGCTGCTACCTGTGTGTCCCCCCACTTACTGATTGCTGTAAGGGACTGTCACTACTGTACTGGCTGGAGCCTGTGTGTCCCCCACTTACTGATTGCTGTAAGGGACTGTCACCCCTGTACTGGCTGCTACCTGTGTGTCCCCCCACTTACTGATTGCTGTAAGGGACTGTCACTACTGTACTGGCTGGAGCCTGTGTGTCCCCCCACTTACTGATTGCTGTAAGGGACTGTCACCCCTATACTGGCTGCTACCTGTGTGTCCCCCCACTTACTGATTGCTGTAAGGGACTGTCACTACTGTACTGGCTGCTGCCTGTGTGTCCCCCACTTACTGATTGCTGTAAGGGACTGTCACTCCTGCACTGGCTGAGCCTGTGTGTCCCCCACTTACTGATTGCTGTAAGGGACTGTCACCCCTGTACTGGCTGAGGCTGTGTCCCCCACTTACTGATTGCTGTAAGGGACTGTCACCCCTGTACTGGCTGCTGCCTGTGTGTCTCCCACTTACTGATTGCTGTAAGGGACTGTCACCCCTGTACTGGCTGAGCCTGTGTGTCCCCCACTTACTGATTGCTGTAAGGGACTGTCACCCCTGTATTGGCTGAGGCTGTGTGTCCCCCACTTACTGATTGCTGTAAGGGACTGTCACCCCTGTATTGGCTGAGCCTGTGTGTCCCCCACTTACTGATTGCTGTAAGGGACTGTCACTCCTGTACTGGCTGAGCCTGTGTGTCCCCCACTTACTGATTGCTGTAAGGGACTGTCACCCCTGTATTGGCTGAGGCTGTGTGTCCCCCACTTACTGATTGCTGTAAGGGACTGTCACCTCTGAACTGGCTGAGCCTGTGTGTCCCCCACTTACTGATTGCTGTAAGGGACTGTCACTCCTGCACTGGCTGAGCCTGTGTGTCCCCCACTTACTGATTGCTGTAAGGGACTGTCACTCCTGTACTGGCTGAGGCTGTGTGTCCCCCACTTACTGATTGCTGTAAGGGACTGTCACCCCTGTACTGGCTGCTGCTGCCTGTGTGTCCCCCACTTACTGATTGCTGTAAGGGACTGTCACTCCTGTACTGGCTGCTGCCTGTGTGTCCCCCACTTACTGATTGCTGTAAGGGACTGTCACTCCTGTACTGGCTGCTGCCTGTGTGTCCCCCACTTACTGATTGCTGTAAGGGACTGTCACCCCTGCACTGGCTGAGCCTGTGTGTCCCCCACTTACTGATTGCTGTAAGGGATTGTCACCCCTGTACTGGCTGCTGCTGCCTGTGTGTCCCCCACTTACTGATTGCTGTAAGGGACTGTCACCCCTGCACTGGCTGCTGCCTGTGTGTCCCCCACTTACTGATTGCTGTAAGGGACTGTCACCCCTGTATTGGCTGAGGCTGTGTGTCCCCCACTTACTGATTGCTGTAAGGGACTGTCACTCCTGTACTTGCTGCTGCCTGTGTGTCCCCCACTTACTGATTGCTGTAAGGGACTGTCACTCCTGTACTGGCTGCTGCCTGTGTGTCCCCCACTTACTGATTGCTGTAAGGGACTGTCACCCCTGCACTGGCTGAGCCTGTGTGTCCCCCACTTACTGATTGCTGTAAGGGACTGTCACCCCTGTACTGGCTGCTGCCTGTGTCCCTACTTACTGATTGCTGTAAGGGACTGTCACCCCTGTACTGGCTGAGCCTGTGTCCCCCCCACTTACTGATTGCTGTAATAGACTGTCACCCCTGTACTGGCTGCTGCCTGTGTGTCCCCCACTTACTGATTGCTGTAAGGGACTGTCACCCCTGTACTGGCTGGAGCCTGTGTGTCCCCCACTTACTGATTGCTGTAATAGACTGTCACCCCTGTACTGGCTGCTGCCTGTGTGTCCCCCACTTACTGATTGCTGTAAGGGACTGTCACCCCTGTACTGGCTGAGCCTGTGTGTCCCCCACTTACTGATTGCTGTAAGGGACTGTCACCCCTGTACTAGCTGCTGCTTGTGTGGTACACAAACACACTCAGGCCTAGAACCCACTATAAAGTGATATCGGTAATTGGAATCGCTAGCGTTTTTAATGAGCGTTTTGTAAGCGATTTCATAAGTGTTTTCTGTCGATTTTGGTAGCGATTTTAAAAAGTGTCAGCGATTGTGTAGCGATTTGCGATTAGCATTTTTAATTCTGATTGGTTCTTTCAATTAATTTTTTTTACAGTGTGCAGTAATTTAAAAACGCTACCAAATATCTCTGTATAGCGATTCATGAGCGATTACACCAGCGTCTATATACTTTACATTACAGAAACGCTAATGCTCAAAAATGCTGCATGTCCTGCATTTTGCGATTTGGTAATCGCTCCAGTGGAATTTGGCCCATCCATTAACATTAGCTGAGCGTTTAGGGAAATCACTAGTGATTTGACAACCTCCCTAAACGCTCAAAAATTGTTCTAGTGGGTTCCAGCCCTTACTGATTGCCATATGGTAGTCTTATCCCACTTACTAGCTGCTGATCTTGTGTTCCCCCGCTGACTGGTAGCAGGCTCTGCGCCTGTGTCCCCCCACTATGGGATAGCTGTATGGGTAAATACCCCTTATTGGTTTCAGACACCCCCTTCTCTTCCTATTGATTGTTGTATCAGAATATTGTATCTATACTGTCTGCTTTCTGTGGGTCCCCTCACTTACTGACCACTGTATGGTACTATTACACTGCTCACTGGCTTCCATGTGCCACCCTAATTACTGTATAGAGATATCACCCCACTTAGCAGAAGTTATATTTTCATGTTGCCTGACACTTTTTAAAGGACAACTGTAGGGAGAAGACTATGGAGGCTGGCATATATAGTTCCTTTTAAACAATACCAGTTGCCAGGCAGCCCTCCTGATCTATTTGGCTGCAGTAGTATCTGAATCACACCAGAAACAAGCATCCAGTTAATCTTGCTAGATCTGATAATAATGTCAGAAACACCAGATCTGCTGCATGCTTTTTCAGGGTTTATGGCTAATCGTAGTAGAGGAAGAGGATCAGCAGGGCTGCCAGGTAACTGGTATTGCTAATAAGGAAATGAATATGGCAACCTCCATATCCCACTCACTTCAGTTGTACTTTAAAATCAACAATAAATGTCCGATCTTTTGGAAATGATGCTTTGAGCGATTGTAATCTGTGTGCATTTTTTACTGCTATATCGGTGGTTGTATTGCTATATTGGTGGTTGTATTGCTATATCGGTGGTTGTATTGCTATATTGGTGGGTTGTATTGCTATATTGGTGGTTGTGTTGCTATATTGGTGGTTGTGTTGCTATATTGGTGGTTGTGTTGCTATATCGGTGGTTGTGTTGCTATATCGGTGGTTGTGTTGCTATATCGGTGGTTGTGTTGCCATATTGGTGGTTGTGTTGCCATATTGGTGGTTGTGTTGCCATATTGGTGGTTGTGTTGCCATATTGGTGGTTGTGTTGCCATATTGGTGGTTGTGTTGCCATATTGGTGGTTGTGTTGCCATATTGGTGGTTGTGTTGCCATATTGGTGGTTGTGTTGCCATATTGGTGGTTGTGTTGCCATATTGGTGGTTGTGTTGCCATATTGGTGGTTGTGTTGCCATATTGGTGGTTGTGTTGCCATATTGGTGGTTGTGTTGCCATATTGGTGGATGTGTTGCCATATCGGTGGATGTGTTGCCATATCGGTGGTTGTGTTGCCATATCGGTGGTTGTGTTGCCATATTGGTGGTTGTGTTGCCATATTGGTGGTTGTGTTGCCATATTGGTGGTTGTGTTGCCATATTGGTGGTTGTGTTGCCATATTGGTGGTTGTGTTGCTATATCGGTGGTTGTGTTGCCATATCGGTGGTTGTGTTGCCATATCGGTGGTTGTGTTGCCATATCGGTGGTTGTGTTGCTATATCGGTGGATGTGTTGCCATATCGGTGGATGTGTTGCCATATTGGTGGATGTGTTGCCATATTGGTGGATGTGTTGCCATATTGGTGGATGTGTTGCCATATTGGTGGATGTGTTGCCATATTGGTGGATGTGTTGCCATATTGGTGGATGTGTTGCCATATTGGTGGATGTGTTGCCATATTGGTGGATGTGTTGCCATATTGGTGGATGTGTTGCCATATTGGTGGATGTGTTGCCATATTGGTGGATGTGTTGCCATATTGGTGGATGTGTTGCCATATTGGTGGATGTGTTGCCATATTGGTGGATGTGTTGCCATATTGGTGGATGTGTTGCCATATTGGTGGATGTGTTGCCATATTGGTGGATGTGTTGCCATATTGGTGGATGTGTTGCCATATTGGTGGATGTGTTGCCATATTGGTGGATGTGTTGCCATATTGGTGGTTGTGTTGCCATATTGGTGGTTGTATTGCTATATTGACGGTTGTAGGAAAGTGTCCCACTTCCAGTTACTGTTTCTCTGACCTGCTGATTTCAGTCTGTGGCCCAACTATGCCTGCAGCCTGCTGTATTGGTTTGTCACTCCTGACTTATTGCCTGCAGTCTGTGTGTCACCCATACCTTAGTGGTCTCTGTAAAGCTGGCCACACGCCATACAGTTTGTAAAATTCTTGAATTGAATAGAAATCTATTTTTCTGATTTAATTGTAATATTTGAAAAATCTGACCAATGTACCACATGTTTCATTTTTCACCAATGACGGCTCAAACCCACTAGCCGCCTTTTCTAAGCGCTAGTGATTTGAAAAAAAGTTCTTGCTAATGCAATGCTATGGGGGATTGTTATAAAATCACATCGCTCAAGTGGGATCACACCCATAGCATTACATTAGCAAGAGCTTGTCAGATCACAAAGCGCTCCTAGTGGGATCCAGGCCTAAAGGGGGAAAAAAAAAAAGTGAAAACATTGCATGGGTCTATACATTAATTGACAATCTACCCTACACGATTCAAATCCACCATTTCCAATCGATTTACTTTTTTTCTGTACAACCGATCATTTTTATCAAATTGCTGTAAAATCGGATCATTTTATTGTATTGTGTGACTACGTTAACTCGCACCGTATACTGACTGTCTGTATGAAGCCTAGTTACTGACGGCTTTCTCTGTGTTGCAGTCTCTCGGTTTCTGACTGCTAGATTTGCCTTTTGTTGCTTGTGTGTTGGGGAGTATACACACAGCCAATTTTGTCTGGCAAATGACCGATCAATTTTACCTTCTCCATGTAGTACGAGAGAGCTTACCTGTACGATCTGTTCATAACATTCACAATCTGTTGACCTTCATTCTACATGGAAATGTTAAAATTGGACAATCAAAATTGAACGTGTGTACATGGAACATCTTACCTCAGGAAGTTATGGCAAACTCTATGTCTGCATTTAAAGAGGGCTTGGATGCTTTTCTACTTTGAAGGGCATCCACAGCTATAAATATTAGGTAATTCCCGGAAGAGTTGATCCAGGGATTTATCTGACTTCCATCTGAAGTCGGGAAGGAATTTTTCCCTTTTAAAGAGGAACTGTAACGCCAAAATGGCCCCTGGGGGGTACTCACCTCGGGTGGGGGAAGCCTCAGGATCCTAATGAGGCTTCCCACGCCGTCCTGCGTCCCTCGGGGGTCTCGCTGTAGCCCTCCGTGCAGTCCGGGCAGCGGTGACGTCATTATTTACCTTCCTGGCTCCTGCGCAGGCGCTCTGATGCCTCTCGGCGCCGAAGTAGGCGGAAATACCCGATCGCCGTCGGGTCTGCTCTACTGAGCAGGCGCAAGTTTCCGGCGCCTGCGCAGTAGAGCGGACCCGACGGAGATCGGGTATTTCCGTCTATTTCCGTGCCGAAAGTCGCCACAGCGCCCCCGCTGGAGCCAGCAAAGGTAAATATTGAAATGACAGTCGGCACAGTCGCCGGCTGTTCGGAGGGCTGCGGCGAGACCCCCGTGGGACAGAGGACGGCGTGGGAAGCCTCATTAGGATCCGGAGGCTTCCCCCACCCGAGGTGAGTACTCCCCAGGGGAGGTTTTTGTTGTTACAGAGTCTCTTTAAGGCTAATTGGCCCAGGCCTTGTAAGGTTTTCCGCCTTCCCCTGGATCAACTGACATATGTGCAGGCTCAGGATAGTGTTTTTATTTATTTTGTTCTGGTTGGACTTGATGGACAAATGTCTTTTTTTTTCAACCAAACTACGTACGCCCCTCTACCCCCATTTACTGAAGATCTGTGTTCTATCCCCAGTAGCTGCCACCATAAGTAATTTCCCTGACTATAGGCATCACCCTAATTGACCAACTCTGCAAGACTAGATAAGAGACAGAGAGCCGAAGATAATACAAAACAATAAAGCTGGCCATCCACTGGGCCGATTCCCCGCCGATCGACAGCAGATTCGATCACTGGGATCGAATCTGCTGTCAAAACGTTAACACTAAATTTCTATCTATTTCTTCCTGAAATAGATTGATCGCTCCGTGCGGGAAATTACCGTCGCTCTCCCTTGGGTAGGGAGCGCATCGCTAGCGGTGTTCGAGTGCCTGACGACCGACGCAATACAGCTGCAATACATTTCCTGATCCGGCCGGCGCGCATCCCCCCGGTCACCGCGCTGGGCTCCGGATCCAGCAGGCTTCACTTCTTCCTGTCCCGGCAGGAAGTTTAAACAGTAGAGGGCGCTCTACTGTTTAAACTTCCCCCAGACAGAAAGTGAAGCATGCCGGACCTGGAAACCAGAGCGGAGAAGACAGCGGAGACCTGGGGAGTCGCGCTGGCGGAGCAGGTAATGTATGCGGGTGGGCGGGGTGCGGCGGCGGCACCACCACCACAGATTGTGAACGGTTTCAGGCTGAAATCGATTCACAATCTGTTTGCAGTAAAGGCAGCCATACGAAGTCTCTCTGATCAGGGAGGGATCTATCTGTTGGTTGAATCTGATGGCAAATCGACCAGTGTATGGCTACCTTAACATTTGTAAAGCGTTTTTCTCCCATAGGACTCAAAGCGCAGAGATTTGTCTCAGATTGTGTAGTAGTTTGTGTATCTGGAGGATAATCTAATAAATGAATACTCCATATATGTACCAGACTGGCGACTGGTTGTACTGCATGGGGAGACAAATTTGCTCTCAGTAGGTCATAAAATACGTTCTGGTAAGGTCCACCGTGGGCGTTGAGTTCCCTGTAAAAGGTACGAAACAGTTGAGCCGCGAGTTATCCGTGCATTGTGTCACTTGTAGTGAATCATACAGTCAAAAGTATGCTTCACTGGTATCCCATGCGTTTGGCGGTAATGCAGTGTGTTGATGTGCCGTAACATTTCGTGTTGCACCGCACTGCTGTGCATGTAACCGGAGAGCTATTGCTGGGCTCACCTCCAAAATGTTATTTAAGCAAATTACAATGCGTTTCTCTGCCGTACAAGCTGCTTCATCAGGCACATAAAATGGAGCATCTATCTGCAACAACGAGAGGTCGCGATCGGGCGCCTCTGATTTACAAACTGTCACCCCACCTTAGCTGTCTTCATATGTCTATATACTCTCCTTGTTCCACTCCATCACATACTCCGTGTTGTTAAAATGGGCCTGAGCGATGAACTTCCTCTCTGCTCTCAAAGATAAGCAACAGCATAATAACCTTTTAAAGAAAACAATTTCTTTGTTGCAGCTTAAAGAACTTCTGCAATACATCTGCAGTGTTCCAGCTTTCATGGAAGCAGACAAAGGGTTAACATCCTGTGTTTACAAATGAGCTGCTCTGCAGAGGCTGCCAGCTGACACAGCTGATAGATCAAATTACAGTTATGATTAGTCACAGATGAGGGGGGGAGGTAGACAGGCTAAACTCTCTAAATACATACAGGGTGCATTGCTCTCTGTTTTCCTTCTGTCCTGTGCAGGAGTTCAGGTCCACTTTAACATTAGTTCACTCCCACCCATGTTAGCTATGTCCTTGTGTCACCTCCATTTAGTGACTGCCGTCTGTGTGCCAACCATTCCCCACTTCCTTCTAACTCAGTGTCTGCTTGTGTCATTTCCTTCCTGCTGCAGATGCCTCCTTCATGTACTGAATGTCTGTCAACCTCCAACATGGTTCTCTTCATAGTCCTCATCTTACTGGCTACTTACTGGGCCAGATTTATCAAAGCATTACAGACAGTCTTTTCTTCTTAAACTGTTCTACCCAGCAGGAAGAACAGGTCTGCATGACATTAAGAAACTTCTTAAATCCTAGGTAATAGTGGCAGTTTAGCATGAATTTCTAGAGCTGCACTACAGTTAAGAAAAAAGTGTAAATCCATTCCTAAACTGCTGCAAAGTGCTTAATAGCAGTTCTATAGATAGTGCGATAGTGCAGGCTAGGCATGATTTGTGAGGAGCTCCTCTCCCCTGCTGAATTCCTCCTCAGGCCCAGTGCACACCAAAACCGCTAGCAGATCCTCAAAACGCTAGAGGTTTTTGAAGCGGTTTTCAGAGCGATTCTAGGCATGTTTAGAGACGTTTTCTAAACATGCGTAGCGGTTTTTGGAGTGTTTTTGTGTAGCAGATTACAAATATTGTTACAGTAAAAGCTGTTACTGAACAGCTACTGTAACAAAAACGCCTGGAATACCGCTCTGATCTGGCGTTTTTCAGAGTGGTTTGAGCGTTTCCTATACTTTACATTGAGGCAGAAACGCTTCTGCAAACCGCAATAGTGCTGCAGGAGCCACGTTTGCGGTTTGCTATAAACCTCAACCGCCGGTGTGCACCATCCCATAGAAATACATTAGCCAAGCGTTTTCACAGGCGGAAGCGGTTTGTGAAACGCTTCAAAAACCGCTCGGTGTGCACCAGGCCACAGAGCCTGCTGGTATCAATACAGCAGGTGTATTGGTTACCTTAGCAACAGCTATTCCCATCACACACTGCACTGTCTGAGAGATCTTCCTAACTCCTCCTATTATACAACAGTTTTAGAAGGAATCTGCACTATCTAGTTATTACCTACCTGAGACAATTCTACATGTACTTCTAAATACCTACAATATTTTGTCTCAGACACTCTTGATAAATGTCCCCCTCTGTGTGTCGTGCCCATACATTTTTATATTATTGTATGCAATGCCCCATCATCCATAGTTGTTAGCTCAAGTACGATCCTCTATTCGCTCCCTCTCGCGTCTCCGGTAGCTTACTGCTCAGACGCAGTACAAGGTTTTCTCATACTGCAGTAAGCTCCAGGAGGCGGGAGCAAGCATGCGCGCAGCCTCGGCTGCTTAGCCGCAGTCTCGCTGACGGGATAGTTGGACCGGCGGCAGGGAATGAGTGATCGTAGGAGGACGGCGCAGGATATGACAGCTACAGGGGGCCGATAGAAGCCCCAGGTAAGTGTCTGTTTGTTTGTTTTACTCCACAGAAACCGGAGTGCCCGAAGGAGAATATACAAACTGTGTGCAGGTAGTGCCCTGGCTGGGACTCAAACTTGGGGCCCTTATTGGTCATCATCCCATATACCGTGTCTACTCGCGTATAAGCCGAGGTACCCACTTTTTCCCTCAGAGACCAGGAAAAAGTGATTGACTTGTGTATAAGCCCCCTCCCCAGTATAATCCCACTCCACAGTAGCCAGATGTGCCCGTAGTACAAGTCATTCCCTCTCCCTATAGCCAGATATACCCCAAGGATGATACAGCTGTGTTTCAAGATGCCACTAGATGGCGTTGTTGATATGAGACACAGTCCTAGATATGAGACAGCGATTGTCACACAGGAAGAATCCCTGATCATTGCACAGCTGACACGTTGCTTGCACACTACGCTCCACAAGCCGGGGGACACAGGTAGTGCTGAGCAGAGCAATCTGCACACCATGTTGCAGGGGATGGAGGGTATGGAAACAGCAGAGGGGCCAGCTGGAAATAGCAGGATCACTAGTGCACAATCCTTACACTCCTCCGCCAGTAACAAAACCTGCTCCACCCTCTGTTCTGCTCCACTGACTCACATATAAGCCGAGGGGGTAACTTTTCAACACATTTTTTGTGCTGAAAAATTAGGCTTATACACGAATATATAAGGTACTGTGCCAGAGATGGGCTGAACTTGGGCACCTTTCTTTCTCTCCAGGAAGTGGAAATCCTGTGGGCAGATCTGAGGAGCTTTGCATGGGGCTAATCAGCTTGGGAAACGATTAATGATGAATTACGTGACAGCTGATTATTCAATCTGACCTTTGTCACACTCTGATTAGTCCTGTGTAGAGATTAGCCAATGGGACGCTAATAAGATCTGCTTCCTAACAAATATACAGGATTGTTTATGCATCTTGAAATTGGGCCAATCAAATGCACTCAGGGATCATTCACACTAAGAGCGGTTTAAAATTTTTTTTAAGCGCTGGCGATTTTTGTATTCACCATAAAAGGGCTTCTCCAATGTTGCTCTATGTGAGTGTTCTCACGTGAGCGATGAACCTTCTATCCAATCGCAAACTCGGCTCCTGCACCATTTTCAGAGCGTTTGCAGTTCGATAGAAAAGATAGGAAAACCGCTAAGCGCTTAAAGTACCCGTTTTTAAATTAAAAAAAGTCAGATACTCACCTCCCATAGAGCTTTCCCTTTCCTCTCCCGGTCCCCGCTGTTGCGCTGGCTCCCCCGTAGCGGTATTCGACCGTTTCGGTCAAATACCGCTGTTTCCCCGCCGAAGGGAGGCTTTGGAAATGCTTTGGGAGTCCGAGTGCTCCTGAAGACGGGCTGCTCTACACTGAGCACGCATGAGCACCTTCTATGACGCACTCGCGCATGCGCAGTGTGGAGCTGCCTGTCTTCGGGAGGACTCGGCTCCTGAAGACTTCCGAAGTCCCCTCGGGGGGGGGGGTATAAGATCTGGCAGGGAGCCAGCACAACACCGAGGGCACCGGGAGAGGAGAGGGAAGGCTCATTAGGACCGAGCCTTCCCTCTCCTTAGGTGAGTATCTTCATATGGCTTCCCATTAGCTTTAACAAAAGTGATTTTTCTGAGAGCTTTTAATTAATTGTTTTTATTAATTTCCGGGGCAAAGGGTTCGCTTCCATGACTTAAGTCAGGAAGTGAAAAAAAAAACCACTGCTACACAAAAGCGCTTTGGAAAACTCTTTTCTAAGCGCAAATCGATCTGAAAGTGCTTTCAGAATCGCTCAGCGATAGCTCTTGCGATTTATAATGTAAACAAGGCCTAAAAGCGCTTGAGCAATGAATTTCAATGTAAGTGTTCTCAGGTGAGCGAAGAGCTTTCTTTCCAATTGCAAGCGCGGCTCCTGCACCATCTCCTGAGCGTTTGCGACTTAAAGGAAGGTATAGGAAAATCGCTAAGCGCTTTAAAAAGCACTCTCAAAAGCGCTAAGCGATTGCGATTTATAATGTGAACTAGGCCTTATTGTGGAATACAATTTTCATGCAAACCGGAATTCTTAGGCCACATACACACATCAGACCATAGTCTTTTGAAAATGAAAGATCACAGACCAATCTTACCCCCTTCCATGTAGTATGAGAGCCACACCTACACAGTCTATTCTATGGAGCTGCACTCCCCATCAGACAGAAATCTTACCCCCTTCCATGTAGTATGAGAGCCATACTCCACACAGTCTATTCTATGGAGCTGAGCTCCCCATCAGACAGAAATCTTACCCCCTTCCATGTAGTATGAGAGCCACACCTACACAGTCTATTCTATGGAGCTGAACTCCACATCAGAAAAAAATCTTTGCAAGATGCTGCACACACAGATGCTGTACAGACACAAAAGATCAGTATCTGCAAAAGATCTGTTCCTGCCAAAGATCCGTTCCTGCAAATTGCATTCATAGTCTATAATATCTGCAGATCATCATACACACCTTGTTTAACAGACATTCATCTGCAGATCAGGTCCACCAGGATGGATCTTCAGATCTGCAGATGATTGCTTGATCTGCAGATGAATGTCAGTTAAACAAGGTGTGTATGATGATCTGCAGATATTATAGACTATGAATGCAATTTGCAGGAACGGATCTTTGGCAGGAACGGATCTTTGGCAGGAACGGATCTTTGGCAGGAACAGATCTTTTGTGTCTGTACAGCATCTGTGTGTGCAGCATCTTGCAAAGATTTTTATCTGATGGGGAGTTCAGCTCCATAGAATAGACTGTGTAGGTATGGCTCTCATACTACATGGAAGGGGGTAAGATTTCTGTCTGATGGGGAGTGCAGCTCCATAGAATAGACTGTGTAGGTGTGGCTCTCATACTACATGGAAGGGGGTAAGATTGGTCTGTGATCTTTCATTTTCCAAAGACTATGGTCTGATGTGTGTATGAGCCTTTAGAATCTTATTTACCATTTCTAGTTCTGTGAAAAGACCCTTCAGGCCTCGGGGAGTTCATTGTGATTGTGAAGCAATACAAAGTGCTTTAGATGGTTCATCACGTCTGTAGTCTTTGCTGACTGCCGTGTGTATGTGTGTCACCCACACAGAGAGATTGGAGTCCTTCTGTGTCACTCTCCATGTTACTCATCACTCTCACTCCAAGATACAGTATGTTACAGGGCTTGTTCTCTGGAGTGGCTCTGAATCCATTCATCAAAGGATACCCGAGGTGACATGTGACATGATGAGATAGACATGGGTATGTACAGTGCCTAGCACACAGATAACTATGCTGTGTTTTTTTTTTTTTTTTTTTTTTTTTTTTTTTTCCCTCTCTCTCTACCTGAAAGAGTTAATTGTCAGGTATGTAAGTGGCTGACTCAGTCCTGACTCAGACAGGAAGTGACTACAGTGTGTTTTTTATAGTTGGAATTTCATATCAATGAGGGTCACTTTCCTAGCAGAAAATGGCTTCTGAGAGCAGGAAAGAGATAAAAAGGATTAATAGATTTTAGATCTGACATACTGCAATGAATGGATCATTGAGCAAAAACAATAAAACAGTTAAAACTTAAAAAGTAGATTTAAAAATAAAATAAAACTGTGGAATATCTTAAAAAGTCATTTTTAGGTGAAGGAGGATAGATATAATCGTTTATTTCAGTAGTTTATTTTCACCTCGGGTGTCCTTTTTAAATGTAAATCCTGTATTTCCCCTTTCCTGCCATTATCCCCTGCATTGTACGTGTCTTATACTGACCCTATTTCTTCTGTGCCTATCCACCCTCCCCTCCCCTTCTTTCACTTCCCCATTATCAGCTCAGTGCATCCACAGCCTTTGTGTATATCTCTCTCTTCACCCCTTCTCACATTATATCTTTGTGTACATACAGCCCAGCCCCCACCCCGAGCTTCCTGTGCGGTGTCTCCCATGTGTGCAGACCACCCAGGACGTCTGAGATTGATATATATATGTGGTGTCACTTTATCCTGTGTGTATACAGCTTGTATATGCGGTCCGTGGTTTGGAAAGCAATATGTCAGCAGCAGTTTCCCTGCTTTTTCTCCATTAGCGCCTCCTGCAGTGACATGAATAGCATCCTATGTAGGCTGCTGTATATCGTGCCGCTTGTAAATGGTTTCTCAATCCTGGCGTTGCTTTCGCTGTCTGCACAGGAAGGTAAGAGCGCACAATGTGCACTGCAGCGAATGCTATGATGCTGTGATGTGGCAGAACATTGGATGGCTGGAAACGACTGCTTCATCTTAGCAGCGTATTTATGCAATATATTTAGTAATGTATTTATTCTTAAAAGCGCTGGGGAAATCGCTATACAAAGCAAGTGCTTAGCGGTTTCCCTATACCTTCCATTGAGCCAGAGCGCTCAGAAAATGGTACAGGCAGCGCTTTTGGAAGCGGATCGAAATCGAACCGCTCATATGTGAACACTCTCATAGCGAATCATTGCACAATCGATTTTATGGCGATTTCTAAAATTGCCAGCGCTTAAAAAATACACAAACGCT
The DNA here is from genome assembly GCF_040937935.1 of Hyperolius riggenbachi. Lineage (NCBI taxonomy): Eukaryota > Metazoa > Chordata > Amphibia > Anura > Hyperoliidae > Hyperolius > Hyperolius riggenbachi. The sequence goes on from NC_090656.1 coordinate 11,010,122, forward strand.
CATAGGGCTCTATTCATAAAGCATTCCTGCATGCGGCCGGTAATGCTGAAAACAGCTGACTTTACTGACCATTTAGCAAAAGTGTCCATTCATAAAAGCTGTTACCGCATGAAAAGCTACAATTCCTGAGCAGTGCGGGAAATTACCGTCTTATGCTGTGATTATCTCAACACGTCACTAAATGTCAATTCATAAAGATTAGAGCAAGTGGAATTAGGAGGGAGATTATCGCTTGCTTGGAGGAGGCGATAAGCCAGCGGATAACAGCCAAGTTAATAGGGACAGACCTCCCAGGCAGCAGCAGTGAGAACAGAACAAAAAATGCTTTCCAGAATACCCCAGGCTGTGTTTTTTAACCTTCCTGGCGGTAACCCCGGGCTATGCCGCGCAGGAGGATTTCTCAGGCCCTGCTGTGCCGATTTGCATAATTTTTTTTTTTTTTTTTTTGCAACATGCAGCTAGCACTTTGCTAGCTGCGTGTGCATTCCGATCGCCGCCGCTCTGCGCCGATTAGCCGCCGCCCTGGGCTCGCTACATGATTTAAAAAAGATAAAATAAAAAAAATGCTGCGCTGCCCCCTGGCAGTTTTTAATAGACCGCCAGGAGGGTTAACCTCTTGGGTACCTGTTTTCAGATATATTTTACATCAGAAAGCCTGCATGTGTAACACTTCTACATTTCTTGAAATTCTTCTAAGCTGCAGCAATTAATTAGATTGTTTAGAAAGACTAAGGCCACATACACACATCAGACCATAGTCTTTTGAAAATTAAAGATCACAGACCAATCTTACCACCCTTCATGTAGTATGAGAGCCATACTCTACACAGTCTTTTCTATGGAGCTGAACTCCCCATCAGAAAAAAATCTTTGCATGCACACACAGATGCTGTACAGACACAAAAGATCAGTATCTGCAAAAGATCTGTTCCTGCCAAAGATCCGTTCCTGCAAATTGCATTCATAGTCTATGAGATCTGCAGATCATCATACACACCTTGTTTAACAGACATTCATCTGCAGATCTGACAATCATCTGCAGATCTGAAAATCCATCCTGGTGGATCTGATCTGCAGATGATCTGCAGATGATTGTCTGTTAAACAAGGTGTGTATGATGATCTGCAGATCTCATAGACTATGAATGCATTTTGCAGGAACGGATCTTTTGCAGGAACAGATCTTTTGCAGATACTGATCTTTTGTGTCTGTACAGCATCTTTGTGTGCAGCATCCTGCAAAGATTTCTGTCTGATGGGAAGTGCAGCTCCATAGAATAGACTGTGTAGGTATGGCTCTCATACTACATGGAAGGGGGTAAAATTGGTCTGTGATCTTTCATTTTCAAAAGACTATGGTCTGATGTGTGTATGAGCCTTAATAGACAGATTCAGGGCAAACAGAGGCAGTTTAAAAAAAAAAAAAAAGCACATCTAAGGGCCCATTTCCAATGCAGCCGAACGCGTCCGTGAGACGCGCAGCAGCACCTCCGGGTCTGCGGTTATGCTGGCGAATCCCATGAGCCGTGCCATGCACGACTATGGTATTCGCACAGATTCGGATGGAAAAGCCGGCCAAATCGCTAGCGCAAGCGATTTGGCCGGTGGTGCCATTGTTCTCTATGGCAGAGTTTCTCCGCACGATTTGCCTGCAGGGAAACGCTGCGGATTCGGCCCGGTTTCCGCGCAAGTGGAAATGGGCCCTAAAGGGAAGTTGGGGCTGCCTCTTTTTATTGTAACGCTGTCTCTGCACGGAGAAAATGTATCAACTCAGCCAGCTACTCCTGTTACTGCCAGCTTCCCGCCAGCCTAGTTCGGGAAATCCCTGACCTTTTATTGCAAGTGTAAACTTTTTTTATGCATTAGCACACAAGTCTAAAATACGGATGCAGTGTTTTCCCTCCAACATTTTTTTTACCGCAAAGCCTTTTATGAGCCCATACTGTGAGCAAGCCCTTCACTGTTCGCTCAGTGCAGCAGCAAATATAGTATAAAAGCACTACTGAAGACCTTAGGCAAAGGTGAAAGTATGTAGGCACTCACTGGGTGAGATATTTATATGGAAACTGTCTGATTAGGCCCCGTTCACACTTGCGGTTCGAGTCCACAAGTGTCCGGGGGCCACAGAGACCATACGGGTCTCTGCGGTGGCCACAAGTTGCGCCGGATGCATGTATCAGTTCCAGCTACAATAAAGTAGCCGGAACTAGATACACTGGAGTGCTGGAAAGGCACTGCAAGCATGGGGGATACCGGCGTGTAGTCCGGGCCCCCCAAGTGGCATAGGACCGGTGCTGGAAGAATCCGGTCCTATTGCCAGTTTGATGAGAAACATCAGTTTCTCATTGCACAGCATGGCCGCATGTTCGGGTCAGGATCCGGCCCGGGTCCGCAGCCGCACGGGGACGGACGGCAAAAATGCAGCAAGTTGGGAAAAAAGCCGGATCGTCCCGGAGCTGCGTTATCGGATCCGGACGGTCGCACGAGTGTGAATGGATACATTGATTAACAATGTATCCATTCACTATCTGCTGTGTACGGAGCGTTCCGGGTCCGGGGAAGCCAGACCTGGAACGCTAATGTGAACCGGGCCTAACAGACAGCTGCTGCTGGGAGTTCTCTGGGCCTTTATTCAGGAGTTATAAATACCTAGATTCAATGTTATGTTTTTCAACATCATTTATGTATACTCCGCCCCACAGCACTCTGAAGTATGTTGATCCAGGCCTTGACCAAAAAAAAGTTTGGGGACCCTTGAATTAGATGGTATTTTTATATCACTGCCTGGGGGTAGACTTTAAGGACCAATCAGAAGTTTTGAATAATCAAACGGGAGTGACAGCCTCAGGGCATACTAGCAACAGCATTACGTATGTCTCCAGGGTGTAGCTATGGAAAACCATTTCTTATGCAGTTTCGGTTGAGGCAACATTCACAGTGCGATGTTGTGGAGCTGCGTTTATAAAGTCTTACCGCACTGCAATGCAAATCCTATGGGGCGTTTACAGTGCAACATTGGCGTCACATTGTAACATGCAGCGTTATGGTAACACAGTGCGTTACCGCTAAACGCCCACGTTACCAGGTACGGTAAAGCATACTTTTCATTGCCTGTATGCTTCACTGTATCTACTGTATGCGACGGTAACGCAGCATTAATGTGCGCTACCACCTCTCTTTTTGCGTTGTAATGCTGCGTTGTGACTTTAACATTGCATCACAACACAATGTCCCATTGTGAATAAGCCCTCCAGGCTGTCTCTGTATATTTGCTTTATCATCATGTGTTGGAATTGTATTGTGCAGTTTGGCATCAGGTTCAGTATTACCGGAGTGATGAGAATTCTGGGAAGTACCTCTCACAAAACCATGGAGTGTTGCCACGGAAGCAAAGTCAGTTTTTGGACAGTGGTAGAAGATCAAAGCTGCCCACAAAATGAAAAGGGGAAGTAGTTGTTTTTTTTTGTTTTTTTTTTTTATGCCGGTTAACACTGGAGTTGTTTGTCTGTGGTAGGAAAGTGCTTCTCGTTCTCTGCTGATGAACATTCAGTTTGGCACGTTCTGTCTGACAGCTTATTCTGTAAAGCCTCAAGTCGTATTCTTGTGGGAGAGATTCATGTGGTGTTTGTAGGCAAGCGTGGTGTTTGTAGGTAAGTGTGCAACATTTGAAATACATCGCTGATGTGTCTTGCGCAGCTGTAGAGTAGCACCAGGAAGCCTGATAGCAGCTGTAAAAACCATGCTATTGATAAGTGTTTCCTAAGAAGGACACTGAATATAATTTTGCCTTCTTAAAGGACACCAGAGGCGAAAACAAACTAATGAAATAAACAATTGTATCTATCTTCCTTCTCCTAAAAATGACTTATTTTATGCTTTAGGCCTCTTTCACAGCGGGACGGTGCGTTTGATGCGACGTTAAGGTCGCATAACGTGCCCCTAATGCAACGCATTGAAAGACTATAACTTGGACGTTACAGTACATTCTTTAGCCCTGCGTTTGGTGCGCCGTTTTCGTCGCACATTGATGGAACGAGAACGGCGCATGCGTTACATGTAAAAAAAAATTACTGAGCATGTGCAACACACACAACGCAGCAGATTTATTGCTAAACGCACAGCATGCAGCACTTTCTAAATATTGCTACTCGTTACACACAACGCAACGTGTGCACTGTGAATGTTGCACAGACTTACTATTGCTGTGCGTTAGTCCACGTTAAAATATTTTCTAACGTGCGACTTTAACGTTGCTCTGTGAAAGAGGCCTAAATCTACTTTTTCTCTTTTAACTGTTTTATTGTTTTTGCTCAATGACACATTCATTGAAGTATGCCAGAGCTAAAATGTATGAACTATTGACCCTTTGTATCTCTTTCCTGCTCTTAGAAATCATTTTCTGCTAGGAAAGTGTTTTTATAGTTGGAATTTCTTATCAGTGGTGGTCACTCTGTAGTCACTTCCTGTCTGAATCAGGACTGAGTCAGCCACTTACATACCTGATATTTAACTCTTTCATGCAGAGAAAGGAAAAAAAGCAACACAGCATAGTTATTTGTGTGCTTTGCACTGTACAGTACATACCCATGTCTATCTCATCATGTCACATGTCACCTCGGGTATCCTTTAAACTTTAAAGGACTACTGTAGGGGGAAAAAGAGTTGAACTTACCCGGGGCTTCTAATGGTCCCCCGCAGACCTCCTGTGCCCGTGCAGCCACTCCCCAATGCTCCGGCCCCGCCTCCAGTTCACTTCTGGAATTTCAGACTTTAAAGTCAGAAAACCACTGCGCCTGCGCGGCCGTGTCCTCGCTGGGGTATAGCAAGCCTATAGCTTTAAATATTACACAGCCACACCAACCCCACATGTAGACGGCCTGTTTCGGGCTTTTGGCCCTCATCAGTACATGGCAGGGATTGATATGGCTGTATGGGATAGGGGCTTGGACCAGAACAACACAGTAACCAAGCAGCTCAGAGTGACCCCCAAACCACTAGGAATGTATAGGGGGATAAATGAGACCGCAGCTGTAAATGCATTACACACAATGATGTGTGGAGTGCTCCCTCCTCCCTTTCCCTGTTTATAATGTATTATTTTTGTGATAACATGAAGGAACAGTTTCCATTCTGTAGCTGTGAGCATATACAGGCTTGTGTAACGGCAGAGCCAGCGTTACTAATAACACAAAATCTGATCTTACACGCACTGGTATTTAGGCAGTAATTGGAGGTCAGACGGTGCAGAAATGTGTTTGGAAGAGATAAGATTCTGCGGAAATCTAGTTTTACTGAAGCCAAGCTGAGAAAAGTTAGATAGTTCCCCATGTCTTCCCTGTCCTCTTTCTGAGCCCCCCTTGTTCCACCGCCGTCCCCCTCGCTCCACCACTGTCCTCCCTGTTCCACCCAGAGCTGTGGAATCAGTACAAAAATACTCGGACTCCTCAGTTTATGAAACCACCGACTCCAACTCCAGGTACCCAAAATGGCTCCAACTCCTCGACTCCGACTCCACAGGCCTGGTTCCACCACTGTCCCACGTTCCACCACTGTCCCACGTTCCACCACTGTGCCCCATGGAAATTCTGCAACTTTGGGACTCCTCAAAACTCTTCCGAGGCACTTGCGCCCCCAAGTACTTCCAAGGACGGGAGCATCCATACTTCACATGCACTAGTGCGTGTCGATAGGCCCACACTACATCCTCGGGGATCTGATGTTTGATGTGTTGTGGTATTTATTTTAACAAGCATGCTACGGATACTATGCTGTCTATGACCTATCCGTGTTCTGTACTTTATGCGATGTTGTCTCCTCCTATTTATTGTTCAGTGGTATATAAAATGTTAGTGCTTATAAATAGTAGTTTAATGATGTTAAAGACCAAATATCAAAGAAACTGTTTTTTCTGTAAACCCAACATACCTATAGAGCTTTTAGTCAGCATCACTAAAATGCTTTTTAGAGATCTCTCAGCACAGCCTGTGTGAAAGGAATGCCATGTTTACCAGCTGTTTTGTAACCGTTTGTGTCAGCATTGGGGGGGAAGGGGGGGGGGATTTAGAGCTGCACTGTAACCTGCAGGGCTGTGGAGTCGGTACAAAAATCATCCGACTCTACCTCCGACTCCTCAGTTTATGAAATATCCGACTCCAGGTACCCAAAATGCCTCAGACTCCTTAGTCAAATACTTACCAGGGCTGTGGATTATGGTACAAAAATCTCAGCTCTGCCTGTTCAGAAAGCCAGCACCTATTTCAGTAAGGAGTTTCTTGGGCAAGTCTTAACACTGCTACTGCCTACTGAGTGCGCTCTAGTGGCTGCCTCGCAAGCGCTTTGAGTCCGACAGGAGAAAGGCGCTATACAAATACTGCCATTACTGCCATTAATTTATGAAACACCGACTCCAGGGACCCAAAATTGCTCCAACTGACTCCCCGACTCCGACTCCACAGCCCTGGTAACCTAGCTGTAAACTATTTACTTTAGACTGCGTGGCAGAGAGAGCGACAGACAAAAGCACAGACAGAGCTGCAGCTGATGATCATTTGAAGCTTTATTTCTGCTTTTCTATCATTCTGAACAGATTCCATTTACAATATTGCAGTCCGTGAAGATTGTTTCTGTATGATGGATGTGCTGGACACAGTCCTCCATAGTAATGCCCACAGTGAGGACTGTTTCTGTATGCTGGTTGTGCTGGACACAGTCCTCCATAGTAATGCCCACAGTGAGAACTGTTCTCTGTAAATGTCATATTTTCTTCACATAAAACAGGAAAAGATAAAAAACAAGCCTCTGTATTGCTATTTGCTAGTACGGTAATTACTGGAAATATGTGTGGCATTTAGAATTCTTGTTAACTTTGATAGTTGTCCTTTAAGGACACCTAAACTAACAGGGAAATGGAGGCTGAAATATTTAATTTCCTTTTAAAGAGAACCCGAGGTGGGGATCTTAGAAAGAAATCTATACACAGAGGCTGGGTCTGGCTATACTGCCCAGCCTCTGTTGCTAGGTGAATCCCCCCTAAGGCCCCTCTGCACTCTGCTCTTCCCCCCCCCCCCCAATCATGGCCGCGCTCTCGGGCATTGTTTACCTTGTTTACCCCGCCCGCGTCCCTTCCCTCCAATCAGCGGCGAGGGAAGGGATGTGGGCGGGGACCGGCGCTCTGCAGGAGGCGGGGGAGCGGCGTAAGTGACACTAGTGAGGTAAATACAGCTCGCTGCGACATGCTGCATGTCGCCAGCGTGGCTGTAATTTATGGGGGAGAGCGGAGCGCAGGGGGGACTTAGGGGGGATTCACCAGAGGCTGGGCACTATAGCCAGACCCAGCCTCTGTGTATAGATTTCATTCTAAGATCCCCACCTCGGGTTCACTTTAAGCAATACCATTTGCCTGGTTGTTCTGCTGATCCTCTGCCTCTAATACTTTTAGCCACAGCCCCTGAACAAGCATGCAGCAGATCAGGTGCTCTGACTGAAGTCTGACTGTATTAGCCGCATGCTTGTTTCAGGTGTGTAATTCAGACACTACTGCAGCCAGAAAGATCAGAAGTATGTCAGGTACTTTGGTATTTTTTTAAAAGGAAATAAAGATGGCAGCCTCTCTATCCCTCTCATTTTTAGACGTCCTTTAAAAATGGAATGACACGTTTGCCATAATTGGCCTCTGGGTCTAGATCTTGCAAAAAGCAATGTAAGCGTACAAACGCTGGACTAGTAACATAGCTTTTTAAATGGACCCTTTTGGTGTTCAGCCATGTTTTATGTCGGGTGTTCAGCCATGTTTTATGTCGGGTGTTCAGCCTTGTTCTACGTATGGAACCTTTTCAGGGTCACACTTAAAGCGGACCTGACCTTAGAACTTCCTCTTTGCTCTAAAAGATAAGCAACAGCATAATAACCTTTACAGAAAAACAATTATTTGTTGCAGCTGATAGAAATTCTGCAATACATCTGCAGTGTGTCTACTTCCTGCTGTCATGGAAGCAGACGTAAGGTTAACATCCTGTGTTTACCAAATAGTTGCTCTACCAGGGCGGCCAGCTGACACAGTTGAGATATCAAATTATACTTGTGATTAGTCACGGATGAGGGGGAATTAGAAGGGCTAAACTCTCTAAATACATACAGGGTGCCTTTCTCTGTTTTCTTTCTGTCCTGTGCAGGAGTTCAGGCCTACTTTACATTTTTGTGGAAGCTACAAATGTTGGAAAGGAAAAGGCGAGAGAGCTGTGCTCCAGATGTAGTGTTTCCCCCATTGCAGGCCAGCTGGGGGGAATTGTGGAATGTCCTGTGACCCTTCCGAGCCCCTCTACATCAGCTCATTGCTTGGCACCCTACCAGAGGCCGTGTGCTGGAGGAACAGGCCGTGTATAACGTGGAATATGTGACTGCAGCTTGGGATGTGTTGCTGGCCGGTTTCCTGCCTCTTTGCTGTCAAACCTCACATTGTGCTATTATACCCCCATTGCATCATTCCTTGCTTTGCTGTCTGGCTAAATACTATTGTTGGAGTGGAACTAAAGTCAAATCCAGGAAACGGCCTATTCTGTAGCAACTTCTTACTTTTTTAAAATAACATTGCTATTTTAAAAGCAGCAGGGTCAGCCGTACTATGCCAGGAAAAAACACACATATATAAGTAGATGACTACTTGTTCTGGTTCCATAACAGATGTATTGTACTGTCCACGTTTTGATTTCAGTGAATTTTATATAGTGAATAAAGAGAATTATGTTTCTGCCATTTTACCATTTTGATTCCCTCTAACTGAAGCCAATCCTAATGTCATTTCCTCCCTTACTTTTTTTTTTCCTCCCCTCCTAGAATCTGCACTGTCATAGCTAGCTTGCTTTATAAACACATGAGAGCGCCGGCATATACTGTATCGTATTTCATCTTTACACTGAACTGCCCGTAGCCAATCAGTGAGGAGCAGGAATGTGGGAGGGGTTATGACAAGCTTCCCTGTCATCGGCGATGGTGAAGATAGAGCAAGGTTGACTGAGATAAGATTTATTACAGCAGAAACCTTTCTGAATATATCGATCATACAGGGTGGAAAATGTACAAAAAAATAGGTCGGGGCAAGAGCATTGGCAGATTGATGGCCTAGATCAGTGGTGGCTGACCTTGGCACTCCAGCTGTGACAAAACTACAAATCCCATCATGCCTCTGCCTCCCCGAGTTATGCTTAGAGCGGTCAGCGTATTGCAATGCCTCATGGGACTTGTAATTCCACCACAGCTGGAGTGCCAAGGTTAGCCATCACTGGCCTATATATTTTCAATAGATTCACTGTTGGAGTCTATTAGAAATTGGTGTGAAGTGTATGGTAGGAATTCATTCCCGCTGAATCCATCCTTTTCAGAAAGGAATCGATCGTTATGGAGTTTTTCGAACATTGGTTGGAAATCTATAAATGTATGGCCAGCTTTAAGCAGTTTATAAATATGTACTTTAAAGTAGACCTGTGAGATCTGTTTTAGTGAGCATACTGTTGTGCTCATAAGTTTACATACCCTAGCAAAGTGGTCCTCAAACTAAGGCCCGCGGGCCGAATGTGGCCCCCTGAGGCTTTTTTTACCGGCCCCCCCCCCCCCACACAAAATATATTACAGATGCGGTCATCTACATCTTTACATATTGGTGGTCCACATATGGAATAGCAGTGCTGGCACCGCCCATCCACATGGAAGCCAGAAAGCAGTAATTCGCTGGTTTCCAATCAAACTCCACATCAGGTGACACTGCTGTCCAATTGGACTGCAGGTTGTCACCTGGGTATGCTTCACCGTCTGACCCGCAAAGACTTCTACATCATTTTATGTATACACCGGCCCCCCAGCAGTCTGAAGTATGTTGGCCCCGGCCCTCCACCCAAAACGTCTGGGGAACCCCGCCCTAGCAAATCCATTTACTGCCAGACAACTGTGTTAAAGAGACTCTGAAGTCTCGTTTTTTACCAGCTTTTTCCTTATAATCCTGTTCAGCATGATTGCCCCACTAGATTCGGCGCATTCCTCGCGGCAGATGAACGATTTATTGCTTTGGAATAGACCAGCAAAGTTCTACGACTTTAAAATTTATACAAGGTAATAGCGCTCTTGCTATGTGCACAGCTTTATATATGTTCAACACAAGGTTCTATATTTCCACTAAGTTCACTTCCGTGCCAGACTTGTATCCCAGTTTGACTCGAAATGACCACCACCACCTCACCATCAGAAGTGGGCACTCGGGATGCTCCTGATGAATCCATTGTGTAGAAACTAGTAGGGCGTGGCTGCAGATGCGGAAGTAAGCCGGCGTGGCATGCAGGGGGAGACCGAAGCACGGACCTGAACGCTAACTCGGAGAGCCAGCCAGGTGGCCAACGTGAAGAGGTAGAGCCCTCAAAAACTCTACGCTGAACTACTTCTATGGGAATGTGAGTGTACATTTTTAATATTAATAAAATGGTTATACAGTTTTACGCTATGGATAGGACCATGTGTTTTATTTGAGGTGATTGCTGTGGATACAGTGTTTGGCAAGGTTGGAACCACTAAGAGGAGCCGGAATAGGCGGGGGATAGCCTGAAAATTATCCCAGAGGCGTTAAGTGACCCATCCAGCTGAGAGTCATTTTCTAAGGGTGAGTGCCCACTTCTGAGGGTGAGGTGGTGGTGGTCATTTTGAGTCATTTCGAGGAAATATAGAACCTTGTGTTGAACATATATAAAGCTGTGCACAAGCAGGAGCACTATTACCTTGTATAAATTTTAGATATTGAACATTGTAAAGGAGCGCAGCACCGTGAATATATATAAAGACTCTCAAGTAAGGCCTCGTTCACATCAGGGCCGTTTCTGTGCGCTTTCCACAGCGCACTGCCCTGTGCGATCAGCAAGGTATTCATTTTTCCATGTAACTAAATGTAGCTGGTTCACATCTATGCGCTGAGCAGCGTTACAGAAACGTAGGGTTGCATGCATTTCTGTGCGCTGAGCTGTAAAGCGCACAGCAATGCAAGTGAATGGGTCCGCTTTTTTAGCGCATAGAAGCGCGTACAAGCGCATAGAAGCGCATGCGTTTTTTACCCCTAATTGGAGAAAAAAATACATTTACATACAAAAACAAAGTTTTATTAACTGCTGCTGCTACAGTAAGCAAAACGTGCTTTAAAGAAGCGCAGCGCAACGCATAGAAACGCGGACTAAAGCGCGCACAAGCGCATGCGTTTTTTACCATGCGCTTTAACACGTTTTTCAGCGCAGCAGATGTGAACGAGGCCTTAGTCAGCGCAGTGTTGTTTGGAGTAAAAGTTCTACGACTTTGCTGGTCGCAGATTGTGCTGCCCTGAAGAGGCAGAGCTTAGCACTGTAGCTCCGCCTCCTCAGCAGTCAATCTCCGCCTCTCCCAGCCCCTCAGTGAAAGGAAGACTGAGAGGGGCGGGGAGAGGCGGCAATCCGCAGAGATTGACTGCGGAGGAGGCAGAGCTACAGCTGAAAGCTCTGCCCCTCCAGGAAGAAAAGCCCTGTGAGCCCGGGAGCTTTGCAGGGCTGTTTCTCAGCAATAAATCATTCATCTGCCGCAGGGATGCAGCGAATCTAGTGGGGCAATCATGCTGAACAGGATTATAAGGAAAAAGCAGGTAAAAAACGAGACTTCAGAGTCCCTTTAACTATTTTTAAATTATACCCACTACCCAAATGACCATGATCAAAAGTTTACGTACTCTGGTGATCTGGCCTGATAACACGCCAAGTTGTGTAACTTGACACAAACAGGTTTTAATGGCTATTAAAGGTACCCAATCTTCACTTGTTTGTAATAAGTGGGTGTGTATAAAGTTCAATGAGTTTGTGGACTCCTGCCAGACCCTTGCATCTTTCATCCAGTGTTGCACTGACGTTTTTTCGTTATGGGGAAAGCAAAAGAAATGTCAAAGGATCTGCAGAAAAAGGTAGTTTAACGCTATAAATCAGGAAAGGGATGTATGAGAATATCCAAGGCATTGAGAATGCCAATCAGCAGTGTTCAAACTATAATCTTAATTACTCCCAACCAGCACCACTAATGCTTCATACACACTTGAGATAAAAGTCTTTGGAAAATGCAAGATCACAGACCAATTTTACCCCCTTCCATGTAGCATGAGAGCCATACCTACACAGTCTATTCTATGGAGCTGCACTCCCCATCAGATAGAAATCTTTGCAAGATGCTGCACACACAGATGCTGTACACACTCAAAAGATCATTATCTGCAAAAGATCTGTTCCTGCAAAAAATCCATTCCTGCAAAATGCATTCATAGTCTATGAGATCTGCAGATCCTCATACACACTTCGTTTAACAGACTTCATCTGCATATCTGGCAATCATCTGCAGATCTGAAGATCCATCCTGGTGGATTTGATCTGCAGATGATTGTCTGTTAAACCAAGTGTGTATGAGGATCTGCATGGAATGGATATTTTGCAGGAACAGATCTTTTACAGATAATGATCTTTTGAGTGTGTACGGGCATCTTTGTGTGCAGCATCTTGCAAAGATTTTATCTGATGGGGAGTGCAGCTCCATAGAATAGACTGTGTAGGTGTGGCTCTCATACTACATGGAAGGGGGTAAGATTTCTGTCTGATGGGGAGTGCAGCTCCATAGAATAGACTGTGTAGGTGTGGCTCTCATACTACATGGAAGGGGGTAAGATTTCTGTCTGATGGGGAGTTCAGCTCCATAGAATAGACTGTGTAGGTGTGGCTCTCATACTACATGGAAGGGGGTAAGATTTCTGTCTGATGGGGAGTTCAGCTCCATAGAATAGACTGTGTAGGTGTGGCTCTCATACTACATGGAAGGGGGTAAGATTTCTGTCTGATGGGGAGTGCAGCTCCATAGAATAGACTGTGTAGAGTATGGCTCTCATACTACATGGAAGGGGGTAAGATTTCTGTCTGATGGGGAGTTCAGCTCCATAGAATAGACTGTGTAGAGTATGGCTCTCATACTACATGAAGGGTGGTAAGATTGGTCTGTAATCTTTCATTTTCCAAAGACTTTTTATCTCAAGTGTGTATGAAGCATTAGGATAGAAAGCTCAGACCTGAACAACTCAAACTTTGTGCACAGCCTGGGTGTACTGATTGATGGGAAATTAAGCTTCAGGAATGAAATCTCAGCTGTTTTTATCTGAGGAACATTGCAAGGATTTAGGGCCTGTTCACACTGCACGCGTTTCCATATGCGTTTTGGAAACGAGTGCGGGGGGGGCCGACACGCAGGACATCAGACATTGCATAGAGTGCAATGTCTGATGTTCACACAGCATGCGTTCCGGACCTGTGTGGTCCGGGAACGCATGCTGCACGCAGATTTTACAAAAACGCGCGGCTGTCCCATTCACTTTTCAGTGATGGGATCAGCCACGCAACGATACGAACGCGGATGGCGTGCGTTCGTACGCGTTGCGGTCCGCATGCGTTGCGGTCCGCACTTTGTAGTCTGAACGGGCCCTAAACACCTCATACCTCCAGCTGATCTTCCAACCCTAGTTCATGCCTTCATCACATCAAGGCTGGACTACTGCAAGGTTCTCTATGTAGGTATTCAAAACAAAGACCTGCAGCGCCTTCAATTAGCAAAGAATGCCTCGGCAAGGCTGTTAGCTAGCCAACCCCGCTGTTGCCACATAACACAATCCTTCACTCACTCCACTGGCTACCGACTTAAATGGAGAATTCTGTTATTAACATTCAAATCCCTGCCCAATCTGGGACCTGGATACCTGAAGGACTTGCTGCAACTGCATCACACCCCCCACAATCTTAGATCAAAAGGATCTAATAACTTGGTCACCCCCAGAGTGCACCTCAAAACCTCTGGAGACAGAACCTTCTATCATGCTGCCTCTACACTTTGGAACTCCCTGCCACACCCAATCAGGACAGCTCCATCCCTGGCATTTAAGTCCAAACTGAAAAGTCACCTACTTAGCCTAGCATTTATGAACACCTGAATACTATCTCTGCAGTCCAGCCTGCAACCCTGTATTTATCAGAGACATATCCAGTGTTCTCCCCTGACATTTTTCCCAGCCGGGGGGCATGAAATAGTAGCCGGGTGGGGTGAGATGAGAGCATGCAGGGTCGGTGCTTCTGTGCACAACTCTGCTTACAGCATAGGAGGAGGTGAGCCGATAAGAGCCTGGTGAGAAGACTGCATATCTATGCGCTTATAGCCCTATGGGATAAAAGTGCTTTACAAATGTTATTGTATTGTATAATTTTCATGAAATCTGTATGCCAGTTGGAATCCTTAGCATCCCATTATTATTATTATTATTATTATTATTATTATTATTTAGTATTTATATAGCGCCGACATATTACGCAGCGCTGTACAGTGTGTGTATGTATGTATGTGTGTATATATATATATATATATATATATATATATATATATATATATATATATATATATATATATATATATATATATATATATATATATATATATATATATATATATATATATATATATATATATATATAATATATATATAATGTCTTGTCACTAACTGTCCCTCAAAGGAGCTCACAATCTAATCCCTACCATTGCCATATGTCTATATTGTGTAGTGTAAGTACTGTAGTCTAGGGCCAATTTTTTTAGGGGAGCCAATGAACTTATCCGTATGTTTTTGGAATGTGGGAGGAAACCGGAGTGCCCGGAGGAAACCCACGCAGACACGGAGAGAACATACAAACTCTTTGCAGATAGAGCCCTGGCTGGGATTCGAACCAGGGACCCAGCGCTGCAAGACGAGAGCGCTAACCACTACGCCACCATGCTGCCCAACCCATTGACCAGCTTTGGTCCAGAGAGAATGTCTGGCTGTCCCCCACACTCGCTCTATGAGAGAGGAAGACCTCAGTGCTGTAACTCCCCCACTTGTGTATGAATGACTGTAGTTGGGGAAGAAAGAGAGACTTCTCTTGTGATAAGTGATTTCCAGTGTGGTCCCATTATGAGGTTTCGTACAATTAGCACTGAGCGGAGTTGAAACCAGAAACCCCAGAGCACGAGGAATCTGCCGAGTGTGAGCAGACAGCTCATCAGTTACTCCGCACTGACTGTAAACTGCCCACAATGGTTGCTGAGGCTGGGATTTACTCTCGTAAAACTTCCCTCTTCAATGCTGTGTTATTGAGCGTATGTCAGAGAAACCTTTCCTGCAGAGAAGAGGTTGGCTGCAGGTCCCAGTGCTGGGCGATCCAGGCAACTGGCTGGGAGCTGCTTAAAGGACCTCTGTCGCGAAAATCTTAAACTTTAAAATACATGTAAACATATACAAATAAGAAGTACGTTTCTTCCAGAGTAAAATGAGCCATAAATTACTTTTCTCCTATGCTGCTGTCACTTACAGTAAGTAGTAGAAATCTGACATTGCTGACAGATTTTGGACTAGCCCATCTTCTCATGGGGAAGGGGTTCTCAGGGTTTTTTTTTTATTTTTAAAAGCAGTTAGTGAATGGCAGTTGCTCTGTCCAACTGCCAAAAAAGTGTGCAGCGAACAGGGAGGCTGGCCAGCGTCTTTGTATAAATCTTTTTCAGGGAATGTCTTTATAAAGAATAAAGGCCATGCTGAGAATCCCCCATGAAGAGATGGACTAACCCAAAATCTTTCGGTGATGTCACATTTCTAATACTTACTGTAAGTGACAAAAACATAGGAGAAAAGTAATGTATGGCTAATTTTACTCTGGAAGAAATGTACTTCTTATTTGTATGTGTTTTCAATTTTAAGATTTTTTTTAGACCGTTCCTTTTTAAAGGACCGGTCTGAGGAAATTGAAAAAAAAAATCTACTTACCCGGGACTTCATCCAGCCCCTGGCATCCGCTATGTCCCTCACCGCAGCTCCACTGCTAGCAGTTGGCCCACGGTCCCCTCCATTGCAGATGCCAATCTGGCAGGGTCAGCATCTTCTGCACCTCCGCAGAACGCTCCAGGCCACATGATCGCGCAGAAGACGATGACTTGGCGAGGTCGGCATCTCCAATGGAGGGGATTTCGGGACACCGGAGCTTCAGCGAGGGACATTTCGGCTCATAGGATCACGAAGCGCAGGCAGGAGGCACAGTGTGGTCATGTTCGTCCACTGACAGGAGCCATGCCGCATGCACTTCTCGATAAGCTCTTATTAAAGGGGTTCAGGGGGCTCCCAGTGCTTGATCGATGGAGGGGAGGAGGACGAGGAAAGACTGTACTAAGGTAAGTATTCAAATGCGCCACCTTTTTTCCCTACAGGTACACTTCTTGCAAATCCCATCTCTTAGTGAAAAAGGCCGGACTTAGAATAGCTCTTTACAGTAGAGTAGATTTTCAGTTCCTCTTATCCCTCTAAATATCTGTGTTTCTCTGCTTCAGTACCCTGTTAAGGTAGCTATACATCTAGCAATTTTGGCTGTACGATCGACTATTCGATTCGATCATTTTATAGAATCGAGTGTGCTTCAGAATTCCCAATCGATAAGTGCCTAATTTCATGGCGAATCGACCAGCTTAGTCGATCGCGCAGGTTGCAAGATATCGGTCAATGGCACAGGAATCGGCTACCGTTCACGTCATTCGAATCGAATCGTAATAGATTTTTGCGTTCCTTAATAAAGTCTATTGCTTTGTTGATTAAATCAGAATCGCTAGATGTATGGCTACTGTGCAGTAAAGGTGGCCATACACTTATAGATTTGCAGCAGATTTGACCATCAGATCGATTTCTGTTAGATGCCTCTCAAGTTGAATCTGACAGGAATCTAGCTGATGTGTGCCACACACTAGGAACAGATTTCCAATAGATTTCAGAATCAAATCTATTGCAAATCGAACTAAATGCATTATTGGACCATTAGATCCAATGCAACTCTATGGGCCGTAGATCTGCTGCCAGCAGCATATCGACCTAGATCTTCCATCCTGTCAGTTCAATTCGATAGAAATCAGCCGCAAATCGATCAATAGATTTGATAGAATCAATTTCCGAACTATCGATTCCATAGAACCGATGGATTGATGGCTGAAATCGACCAGTGTATGGGCCCCTTAAGCCTAGCTCTGCCTCACGCAGGGACACTGCTGTACATTGGCTTCCCTGGATCACTGTCTCTGTATTATCTCTGTATAGGATGATAAATCACTGTGGCCCGGCCTTTGCTTTATCTGCGTCTCCAAGGTCTGAGATCGCCGTGACAGCGATGTAGAACAAAGGCTGCTATCTGATCCAGCTCTCCCCTCCGTACCTGTCTGTGGGACAGATTGATGATCACCTGTGACATCGCGGTCGCCCTCGACTTGTCCTCCGCTTGTCGCTGCTGACTTTGCTGTGTATTATGCTTTTTGTTTTTTTTACTCGGCTATTGATCAGATCTGTGAACCTGAGTCAGCTCTGTGCCGCCTGGGCAATTTTCCATCCACTTTATGTTCGCTTAGTTGCGAAGGCGAAAGGGTCCAAGAAGGGGGGGGGGGTCTCCTCCTCCTCCGGCTCTTGTAAAGATTTTCATCTATTATCTTTTGGTTACTGTCTCTATAGTGGATGCAGGTATATGAATGAATTCTTCTGTCCTGAGACAGAAGTGTTTAATAAAAGCACATATACTGATTCTTTTTCTGTACACCTTTTTTATTCTGGTTTATCCAGCCACAGGAAAAAAATCTGCAGCTCATTTAAGCCTGCTTGCTGACTACAGTTGATCATTCCTCACCCTTTTCTCTTCTGATGACTCATGCTGTCTTCTCTCCATCTAGACAGCATAAGCGAGCATGGGGAAGGGGCAAGGCGTGATCATGTGGGAGTCAGCATGTTTGGTTGTGATTCGACTACTCTGTAATCGATTTGAGCCGCAGTTTTCATTTGACTGAATAAGACAGTACACAAGATGCTCAGGGTAAGAAATAGCAGGTGTTATTAAACATGTGCTTATAATATCTCGTTTGGACTATTGTAATATACTGCTTTGTGGACTACTAACTAGGGATGCTCAAATCCGAATCCGGGTGAATCCGGATAGTTGCTATCCGGATTTCACCCAGATACCTGTGCGAGGTGGGCGGGGGGGTCAAGCTTACCTGTCTGACGGTTACATGAGTACAAACCCTTCCTACTTCCGGGTTGAAGGAGGAAGTGTTTGTAGTCACGTGATGCGCATGGAACGCATTGTGGGAGGCGTCGAGGGACGGACCAAAGAAGATGTCAGAAAGGTAAGCTTGACCCCTCCCCCCCAACCCCGCACAGTTATATGGGTGAAATCCGGATACCAACTATCCGGATTCACCGGGATTCGGATTTAAGCATCTCTACTACTAACTCACCAGATGGCACTGCTCCAATCTGTACTGAACTCAGCTGCTCTTTGCCAAGCTCTTGGCTGTGGGCTGTCTGCATGTTGGGTTGATGCGGCTCTGTGAAATGTAAAGCTATAGGCTGGCTATACATCCGCGGTTCTGGATGTAAGCCTGGCTGTGGGGACATAAAGAGATAATGTGCATATTCAGTAGCAGTGCATTGTGGGTAACCACAGATGTTCACTTAAAGGACCTCTGTCGCAAAAAATCTTACAATTTAAAATGCATGTAAACTCTTACAAATAAGAACTGCTGTATATTCCTGCGTATAAGACTACTTTTTTACCCTTGAAAATCTTCTGAAAAGTTGGGGGTCGTCTTATACTCCGGGTGTCATTGATGCCGGGTGATACGCCCTATCCTGTTACCGCCTCTCAGATCTCCCTGCTGAGGGAGCGCAATCTATTCTTCCATACCGCTCTGATAAACAGGTAGACAAGGAAAGCTGACCAGTCTACTTAAAGTGGATCCGAGATGAACTTTTACACATTGCATAATTGGGTTCCTTTACTATTGTTTATAGGGCGTTCCTCAAGCCAAATATTTTTTTTGTTTTAATACTGTAATTCCCTATAAATTAAACAAGCCACGCCCACAGGTTTTCAGAGAGCCAAGGCACTTTCAGACAGTAGCAAGGGCTCATGGGAGCTCAGTCTGAACAGGGGGAGGGGGAGGTATTACTAGCCAGAGATTTCAGAGGAGTTGGGGGATATGTATGGTTTTTTTGCTCAAGATGCAGATAAGCCTGCCTCTGTGTAATGTTTACAAACAAAATGGCTGCTGTCGTATCACAAGAAGAAAGAATAAGCTGTTTGCAGCTAGATATGCTGTGTAAACTATCTAAACTTTAGATAAGATATATAGACAAGTTAATTGTTTTAGTTAGTTTTTCATCTCAGATCCGCTTTAAAGGGAACCTTAACCGGCGGGGAAAAATAAATTCACTTACCTGGGGGCTTTCCCAAGCCTCCTGCAGCCGTCCTGTGCCCGCGCCGGTCCTTTGGTGCCCTCCGGTCTCCCTCCGCCGCTAAGTTTCGTTTTCGGCCGACCGCCAGTCGTCCTCCGGCAAAGCGTCCTCTTCTTCCGTATTCCTCGTCGTAAAGAGCCGTAAAGCGCGTCCGCATGACGCGTTTGGCGGCGGAGGGAGACCGGAGGGCACCGAAGGACCGGTGCGGGCACAGGACGGCTGCAGGAGGCTTGGGAAAGCCCCCAGGTAAGTGAATTTATTTTTCCCCGCCGGTTAAGGTTCCCTTTAAGGAGAGTTGACCAATGCAACAAGTCAATTGACTATATACTGTTATATACCGGGTAACACATACAGTACAGCACCAGTATCTGTTCATACACAGCACCAGTACTTTATTTTTATTTGGTGTGCGTTGGAAGAGGGGTAGTCTTATACGGCGAGTATATCCCAAACTCTATATTTCAACTGGAAAAGTTGGGGAGTCGTCTTCTACGCCGGAATATACGGTATGTTTCTTCCAGAGTAAAATAAGCCATCAATTACTTTTTTCCTATTAGGCTGTTACTTACAGTAGGTAGTAGAAATCTGACAGAACCGACAGGTTTTGAGCTAGTCCATCTCTCCATGGGAGATTCTCAGCATGGCCCTTATTCTTTATAAAGAAGGTCCTTGAAAAAGTTTTTTTTTATATAAAGATGCTGGCCAGCCTCTGCTTGCTGCACAATTTTCACGACAAAGCTGAATTAACGCAAGTACCTTCTGGCAAATCACACCAAGCAATACTGTACATCTAATGTGAGTGTTACCTTCTTGATTCTGCGATTGATTTTGATTCAGCAGAAGATCTCGGGCAGATCAAAGCACAGTTCGCAGGGAGGTTAATGAAGCGCTAAAACGCCACGTGTCCGCTCGGGTGTGAAATCCCCATTGATGGCGGCGTGCCAGTCCGCATGAGAGGTTTTAGGTCATTATGTTTGATGGTGCGCTAGTAAATGCGGCATGAGAGTCCGGGGAACGTTTATGGGGGCAAAAATGTGTTTACGTGCACATTTATGTGAAAAGCGGTGTGAAAACGCCAGGTGTCCAATCATCTACCACAGGTTACAATGGGCTGTGAAAATGTCTTTATAAATACTAACCAATGCAGTACAGGTAGTCCCTGACTTACAAACACTCGACTTAAGAACAACCCACCGATACAGACGGACAGAAAATGTGAAATATGATTCTGTGGGAGTAAGTACAAAAAACATTTTCAAAAAAAAACTTGTGGTTTTGAGAGGCTCAATTTAAAAAAAAAAAATTCAAACAAAAATGTTTTTTTAACCCCCTCCCAACAGCCTAACGCCGATTGGCAGCGGGACGGTGGCAGCTACAGGACCGCCTAACGCAGATAGGCTGAAAAATTAGCAAGGATCGCGCACGGAAGCACGCGTATTCCCGCTTGAGTGACAGAACTCCGCTGCATAAACAGCCTGCCATCTGCGATCATTGCTGGCAGGCTGAAAACAAAGTAAGAGCCACTACTTAGTGTTGTACAGCGTTGCGATCTACCGCAGCGCTGTGCAGGGGACAGCTCTGTCACTGAGCTGTACCCTGGAGCGGCTCACAAGATGATCCCTCTCATAGGCTGATGCCTATAAGAGGCGATCGCAGTGATTGGCACCTCGGGGGGGGAGCCAATCACTGCGATCGCCTCTTATAGGCATAACAATAAAATACATTTTTAAAAAACATTGCAGCAGGTATCTGATGCCACCAACAGAAAGCTCTGTTGGTGGCAAGAAAAGGACGCAGGTTTCATTTGGCTGCTAAGTTGTACGGCCGTGCTATAAGCTGTTAAAAATAACCTGGTCACTGGGGGTGGGGGGAGGGGGTGTAAGCCTGTGGTCCTCAACTGGTTAAACTAGTAAAATTACATTTTTCTGTGGCACAGAGGGGGACACTGGAGGTACTGGGGGACATGGAGGAGGTACAGGGGATATAGATAGTACAGTTTTTTAACTTATAGATTCAGGTTAAAGCCAGTGGGAATCAGTAAAAAAATAATAATAATAAATCAGCCAGATGCTTGCCTAAGGAGAGAAAAGGCTCTGGGTCCTTCCCGCTCCTCTCCCGGTCCCCTCCGTTAAGCGTTGGCTCCCCCGTTTGACTTTGGAAGTCTTTGGGTCCTCCTGAAGACAGTCGGCTCTGTACTGCGAGTGCGTGAATAAGGGCTCTCACGCGTGTGCAGCATGGAGCGGCCCGGTTTCAGGAGCACTCAGGCTCCCGAAGAATTCCAAAGCCTCCTTCAGTGGCGGAGAGAGCAGTATTTGACCAAATTGGTTGAATGCTGCTACCGGGGTGCCAGCGCTGGAACGTGGGGACCAGGAGAGCAGCAGGAAGGCTCTAGAGGACCCAGAGCCTTCCCTCACCACAGGTAAGTTGTTTTTTATATCAATTTCCAATGACTTTAAGGGAACAAACCCACAGTCCCTATCCTGCTCGTTACACGGGGATAATCTGTATGCTTCTTTTCAGGTTTTTTGAAAAGACATTTCTGTAGACAGTACCCTTTTTTTTTTTTTTTTTTTTTTTTTAAGTTGTAGAGCAACATAGGGGAAAGGTAATTTATGGCTCATTTTACTCTGGAAGAAACCTGCTTCTTATTTGTATATGTTTACATGTATTTTACATTTTTAAGATTTTCGCAACAGTGGTCCTTTAAGAATAAAGTGGAAGCACAAGCAATTTTTAACATTGGATCCGTTTGCATGTCTGTTGCTGCATCACCAAAAACTTAATGAATGGTTATAGACAATCGAGCCTAAGTGTCCTCTAAAGTGTCCCCTAAGTGTCGGTAGTGTCAGATTTCTACTACCTACTGTAAGTGACAGCAACATGAGAGAAAAGTAATTTATGGCTCACTTTACTCTGGGAGAAATGTACTTCTTATTTTGTTTGTGTTTTTAAATTGTAAGATTTCCGTGACCGTTACTCTTTAATGTGTTGATGGTAACTTCCCTTTTGCTCAGTTTTTGGCTGCTGATAGCAGACTTGTTGGGACACAAGGGGGTGTAGTGTGTTTAACCATTACAGTGGCATGATCTGCATTAGCATATGGCACATCTGTTAGCGGTTTGTGGGTATGTGGGAGGCCCAATGTCAAGGAAAGTACCGCTGATGTAGAGCTTTGCAGAAGTATATTTGCTGCTCTGTCTTGTCGGAGGAACACTCTGAGGATGGCACAGGAACTGTTCGGTAATGATTGATGTATGGCTGATGTTTGCAGGAAAGTGGTGCGCTGGGGGCGTTTGGAAGTTGTGGTTTGGCTTTAGTCACAGAAGTGGTTAACCCGGAGCTGCTAGCTGGCTGCATTTCTGCTACCTGCATAGGGAGGAAGCGAGCATATTGTAAGCTACGGTGGCTTACAATATCTACGGTGGCGTAGTGGTTAGCTCTCTCGCCTTGCAGCGCTGGGTCCCTGGTTCGAATCCCAGCCAGGGCACTATCTGCAAAGAGTTTGTATGTTCTCTCCGTGTCTGCGTGGGTTTCCTCCGGGCACTCCGGTTTCCTCCCACATTCCAAAAACATACGGATAAGTTAATTGGCTCCCACTAAAAATTGGCCCTAGACTACAGTACTTACACTACATAATATAGACATATGACAATGGTAGGGATTAGATTGTGAGCTCCTTTTGAGGGACAGTTAGTGACAAGACTATATATATATATATATATATATATATATATATATATATATATATATATATATATATATATACTGTACAGCGCTGCGTAATATGTCGGCGCTGTATAAATACTAAATAATAATAATAATAATAATAATAATAATAATATCTTGTGTTGCTTGGTAAGAAAAAAAAATCTTCTGCATGAAGACAACTATAATGAGGGGGATATGGAGGCTGCCATATTTATTTCCTTTTTAAAGGGAACCTGTACTGAGTAAAATTATTTAAAATAAATACATGAGGTAACTTCAAATGAACATTAGTTACCTTGCCATCAGTTCCTCTCAGAAGCTCACCATTTTCATCTGAAAATGATCCCTTCCAGTTCTGACAATATTTTGTCAGAACTGAAATATATCAGTTGCTGTCAGTTATAGCGGAGTGGACAACGAATGTGCCCGGTAATGTCCATCTTTCCCTATGGCTCAAGTGGGCAATGTTACAGTGTAACAGTGTGCCGACCAGAAAGCTGTTATGGGGTACTGGCCATTTTCAAAATGGAGGACGGAGAATTCCATTGATCACAATGGACAAGCAGGATGCGGGAGAGAAGAAAGAGATTGAGGAGTAGACTACATGGGAGGTAAGTATGACGTCTGTATGTTTATTTTGACTTTTTTAATTTTCAGTTCAGGTTTTCTTTAAACAATACCAGTTGCCCGGCAGCCCTGCTGGTCTGTTTGGCTGCAGTAGTGTCTGAATCACGCCAGAAACAAGCATGCAGCCAATCTTGTCAGATCTGATAATAATGTCAAACGCCTGATCTGCTGCATGCTTGTTCAGGGGCTATGGCTAAAAGTATTAGAGGCAGAGGATCAGCAGGACAGCCAGGCAATTGGTATTTCTTATAAGGAAATAAATATGGCAGCTTCCATATCGCTCTCGTTGTAGTTGTCCTTTAAAGGGTTACGAATCTAACTTTAAAGTCTTGGCTGCCTCGTGAATGATTGTTTATTCAGCCCTCATACAGGCAAATCTTGAATGGTTTAATTTTTGTTCCCTGCAAGTGTTTTTCTTGGCCACACAGGGGTTTTATGACCTCTGATTAGTTATTATGGAGAGTAGCCTATTCCCACTGTAGTCTGACTGAGGAGAGCTGGTCATTTGGAGGCCGGGATTCTTAACCCTTACTGAACAATGCTGAGGTCTATGTAGGATTGGGATGGTACCTACATGTTTATCTCACCAGATTACCGTATATGTGTACATAATGCCTTTAAAGTGTATCTCACTTTTCATTAGAATACAAATACAGCTTTAGGCTGCTTTCACAGTGGGACGTTACAGGAGCACGTTACAGCAGCCTGTAATGCAGCCCAACTCACAGTAATGAAAAATCAATGGGCTGTTCACAGTGCCCACGTTGCATTATTTAAAAGTGCAGCATGCTGTGCGTTTAGACTGTTTGTTTGCACATGCTCAGTATTGTGATTTGATTTTTTTATAAAAAAAATTTTTATTTTGAGGCGGAGGGGAGAGTCCGCTATTGTTAAATACATGGCTAATTAATATTCACTGCACTGCCGTGTAGTGATGGGAAGTTCGGCTCGCTTCATTGAATCGATTCATTGAAAAGAGCCGGACTTCCTATCTCTACTGTTCAGAATCGATTCATTGAAAAGAGCCGGACTTCCCATCACTTCTGCAGTGTTTACTTCCTGGAGCGGCCGCTGATTGGCTGGCGGGACCACGTGATGCGGAGTGTTCCAATCACGTGGTCCCCGCAGAGTATCAGACAAAAAAGGCGCACCAACAGCCGCACAACGCGGCTCACTGTGGCGTCCACCTTTAACACCACCAGGCGTTGCGTTAGGGGCACGTTATGCGACCATAACGTCCCCTAAAACGCAACGTCCTGGTGGGAAAGAGGCCTTTAATGCAAACCGTTTTGTAATTTAAATGGGATTTCTACTTTCATTCTTAATTGCCATAAACGTATTTGTGTTGTAAAAGTCATTCAAAATAATATTTCCATTTCATATTGCAGCCAGGTAATTGTTTTTAAAAGAGATCGGGCTGCTCTTCTTAGCAAGCATGGCATCAGCAGAACAACAAAAACTGCCACCCTGCTGCCTGGTGTGCTGCCATCCTCAGCCATTAAAGTGGACCTGAACTCTTGCACAGGACAGAAGGAAAACAGAGAAATGCACCCTGTATGTATTTAGAGAGTTAAGCGTGTCTAATTCCCCCTCATTTGTGTATAATCACAACTGAAACTTGAGCTGGCTGCCTCAACAGAGCAGCTAATTTGTAAACACAGGATGTTAACCCTATGTCTGCTTCCGTGACAGCAGGAAGTATCTAAAGTGCAGATTTATTGCAGAGTTTGTATCCGCTGTAACAAAGAAATGTTTTTATGCTGTTGCTTATCTTTCAGAGCAGAAAGAAAGTTCTGAGTTCAGGTCCACTTTCACAGCAGTAAATTCTGTTCATAGGTTAAAGCGCAGTCTTATTTTCGTATCTTTGTACTTGCTCTGAGCGGAGGGAGAGATATGAAGCAGGTCACTTCGGCGCTCTCTTCCCTGCGCTGCCCCTAACCTGGGTGCCGCCATAGACGTAATGTTGTCGTTTCGACTTGGAGGGGGAATAGTATTTAATGGCGCCCGGAATTTAACAGGCAGCAGGGTTAGCCGTCATTCAGTTCGCCCTGCGACCAACTGACCAGGTGACAGATCAACCTGTACGCGGAAAGAGAGGTACTCCTAATTCACGTTTTAGCTGCATTTTGTACTTCTGTTTAGAATGGTACACACCATGCAATTTTCACTTCAGATCCTTTTTCCCAAACAAGAAAATGATTGGATCTGGGGAGGTGCGGGGGGGGGGGGGGGGGGGGTGAATGTATTGTCATTGCTAGCGACTGATCCCAAGCTCAAAAAGCTTCAATTTAAAGCGGATCGGACAGGCTGAAAATTATGCCGCAGCACAGAGGCCCCGCAACATCATAATGTAGAATGGAGTACATCATTCAGGACACCAAATTTTGACATTAATAACCCTGATTTCAGCATCAGAAACATTTCCTATATCTATATATTGGTGTGTAGCCCCACCCTCCTAATGATGCTTAGCCTAGGCTGTTTAGTTTTGCAGCCTTCTCCTCCTAGAGCACTTTAGATAATGGGTGTTGTTTCAAATCACTTCGGAACTCAGAGTAAACAAAGACAAACACTTATATAGCGCTTTTCTCCTGGCGGACTCAAAGCGCCAGAGCTGCAGCCACTAGGGCACGCTCTATAGGCAGTAGTAGTGTTAGGCCAGAGCTGCAGCCACTAGGGTGCTCTATAGGCAGTAGCAGTGTTAGGCCAGAGCTGCAGCTACTAGGGGGTGCTCTATAGGCAGTAGCAGGGTTAGGCCAGAGCTGCAGCCACTAGGGCACGCTCCATAGGCAGTAGCAGTGTTAGGCCAGAGCTGCAGCCACTAGGGGGCGCTCTATAGGCAGCAGCAGTGTGAGGCCAGAGCTGCAGCCACTAGGATGCGCTCTATGGGCAGTAGCAGTGTTAGCCCAGAGCTGCTGCTACTAGGGCGCGCTCTATAGGCAGTAGCAGTGTTAGGGAGACTTGCCTGAGGTCTCCTGCTCAATAGGTGCTGGCTTACTAAACAGGCAGAGCCGAGATTCAAACCCTGGTCTCCTGCGTCAGAGGCAGAGCCCTTAGCCATTATACCATCCAGCCAGTGTTGAGCCTTTTCAGAAGTAAACATGTCGCCACAATACTTTTCAAAATGTGAATCAGGAAGTGGAAAGATTCTACAATTGGCAAGTGTGTGTGTGTGTGTGTGTGTGTGTGTGTGTGTGTGTGTGTGTGTGTGTGTGTGTGTGTGTGTGTGTGTGTGTGTGCGTACATTGTAAAATATAAGCAATTTTAATCATAAGTTACATTCAGTAAAGTTCCTCTTTAAGGGCTACCTCGGTGGAGATCCGTCTAGTGCGAGAACGAGGTTAGTGTAAAGAAGATGTTTCAGCAAAACTGTGTGACCCTTCTCTGACCTCTGGTGTAAACAAACTCCTGTCCTGTGAGCTGCAGAGGCAGAAATAACCCTTTAATGTCCACAGCAACTATCACATCTTCCGTAGTAACCATGGTCTGCCTTGAGAAGAATTAAGATGATAGCTGAAATGAGCAGGTTCGGGTTCACGCAAAAAGGGCGCCGGGGAAATTTGGGTGCCGGAAATAGCTGCTAATAGAATATCGATAAATGACTGATATTCTACTATTGTGCAGTGCTAATGACGATAGTAAAATATGTTAGTAAATGTTACCGATATTTTACTATAGCTAAACCTAACCTTATTCTCACACAGAGCCCCCCCCCCCTCTGCCGATTGCTTAACCCTAACTAGCCTCACTGATCCCATGCTTCTCCCCCTCCATCTAAATACCATGCCCCACCCCCCTCCAATGCCTGGCCACATACCCCCCCCCCCCCCCCCACACACACACACACCTACCCATCCACTGCCCAACCTGCCGAAATATCATCTGAGCAAAAAAAAAAAAAAAAATCAGGTGCTGCAGTTGTTTGGGCGATGCCATAGCCGCAGTCACAGGGCTCCTCCGGCACCCAAAATCCCCCCTATAGTCCTTGTTTGTATGAGTGTCTATGGTGTAACCCGTTTCCATGGCGTCTTCCTGCTTCTGCAGATTGTGCCTCTCTGGCAGGCAGGGTGGTGAGATCACTGCACACCAGCATAACGAGATTATCTGCGTATGCCACAGGTTGGATCATGCAGTAGAGGAAGGGTTTGTTCTGGTTTGCTGTAATAAAGCCAGCGCTGGCTTGTATTTCTTCTCCATTTTCGCTTCACTCGCAAAAGCAGTTTTTGTTGTTTTTTTTTTGTTTTTTTTGTTTTTTGTTTTTTTTTTTCCAATGAGAGAAAGAGCACTACAGAAATAACGACCTGGAAATCTCCATCATATTGCTGCATTTCGGGGTTCTGAAAAGAACAGAACACAATTTACAGTGAAATCCGAGATATAATGCGGATTTTCCGGGTCACAATACACATGCAGAATAGAAATATACAGTTGTGTTCAAAATTATTCAACCCCCACTGAAATTGAGTGTATTGGCCAGTTTGACATTGATTTTGATCATTTCAGTCATCTTGTTTACAATTAAATCAAAAAGGGAACTTGTAAGTCAGACAAATATAACAGAACATTTATAATGAAATAACCACAAATGTCTTTTCTGTGCTCACATCATTATCAGTTTCATTCAACCCCCAAGTGACATTCATTCTTAGTACTTAGTACAACGTCCTTTTCCAGTTATAACAGCTTTTAAACTTGAAGCATAGCTTGCCACAAGTGTCTTGCAGCGATCTACGGGTATCTCATTCTTCATGGGCAAAAGCCTCCAGTTCAGTCACATTCTTAGGCTTGTGCGCTGCAACTGCTTTCTTTATGTCCCACCAGAGGTTCTCAATCGGATTTAAGTCTGGTGACTGCGATGGCCACTCCAAAATGTTCCAGCCTTTAATCTTCAACCATGCTCAAGTGGACTTGGAGGTATGCTTGGGATCATTGTCCTGTTGAAAGGTCCAATGCCTCCCAAGCCTCAGGTTTGTGATGCACTGCATCACATTTTCATCCAATATCTCCTGGTACTGAAGAGAATTCATAGTACCTTGCACACGCTGAAGCTTCCCTGTACCTGCAGAAGCAAAACAGCCCCAAAGCATGATTGACCCCCCGCCATGCTTCACAGTAGGCAAGGTGTTCTTTTCTTCATAGGCCTTGTTCTTCCTCCTCCAAACATAGCGTTGATCCATGGGCTCAAACAGTTCTAATTTTGTTTCATCAGTCCACAGAACACTATCCCAAAACTTTTGTGGTTTGTCCACATGACTTTTGGCATACTGCAGTCGACTCTTCTTATTCTTCGGAGACAGCAAGGGGGTGCGCCTGGGAGTTCTGGCATGGAGGCCTTCATTACGCAGTGTGCGCCTTATTGTCTGAGCTGAAACTTCAGTACCCGCATCTGACAAATCTTTTTTCAGTTCCTCAGCAGTCACACGGGGACTTTTCTCCACTTTGAGCTTCAGGCAGCGCACAGCAGTCAAAGTCAGCATCTTATTTCTGCCACGACCAGGTAGCGTTTCAACAGTGCCCTTTGCCTTGAATTTGTGAATGATGCTTCCTATGGTGTCTCTTGGTATGTTTAATATCTTTGCAATCTTATAGCCATTGCCCTTCCTGTGAAGAGAAATCGCCTCTTCTCTTGTCTTCCTGGACCACTCTCTTGACTTCACCATGTTTGTAAACACACCAGTAAATGGCCTCAATTCACTAAACTTATCTCCTGTCTTTAAAGGGAAGGTTCAGGGAGGGTGGAGAAAAAATAAAAATCAATTTCCACTTACCTGGGGCTTCCTCCAGCCCGTGGCAGGCAGGAGGTGCCCTCGCCGCCGCTCCGCAGGCTCCCGGTGGTCTCCGGTGGCCGACCCGACCTGGCCAGGACGGCTGCCAGGTCGGGCTCTTCTGCGCTCCAAGTCCTGGCACTTCTGCGTCCCACGCGGGCACGCTGACGTCATCGGACGTCCGCCGGGCTGTACTGCGCAGGCGCAGAACTACTGCGCCTGCGCAGTACAGCCCGGCGGACGTCCGATGACGTCAGCGCGCCCGCGTGGGACGCAGAAGAGCCCGTCCTTGGAGCACAGAAGAGCCCGACCTGGCGGCCGGCCTGGCCAGGTCGGGTCGGCCACCGAAGACGACCGGAAGCCTCTGGAGCGGCGGCGAGGGCACCTCCTGCCTGCCACGGGCTGGAGGATGCCCCAGGTAAGTGGATAGGGATTTTTATTTTTTTCAAGGTGTCCCTGAACCTTCCCTTTAAGAGTGGTAGTCTTTAAGGGGTTGAATAATTGTGTCAATGAAGAAATCACAAAAAGAAAACGAAAAAAAAAAACATTTAACCCTCCTGGCGGTCAATTAAAACTGCCAGGGGGCAGCGCAGCACTATTTATTTTATTTTATTTTTAATCATGTAGCTAGCCTAGCGCTAGCTACATGACGGCTCTACCCCCTCCGATCGTCTCCGGCGATCAGGCCCATCAGGAAATCCCGTTCTAAACGGGATTTCCATTAGGGCTTCCCCCGTCGCCATGGCGACGGGGCGGGATGACATCATCGACGTCTTGACGTCAAAGGGAGTCCCGATCCACCCCTCAGCGCTGTCTGGCACTGATTGGCCAGGCTGCGCATGGGGTCTGGGAGGGCGGCGAATCGGAGCGGCGGCGATCGGACACTGCACGCACCTAGCAAAGTGCTAGCTGCGTGTTATAAAAAAAAAATTGTGCAAATCGGCCCAGCAGGGCCTGAAAAATCCTGCGCGGCACAGCCCGAGCTGAGCTCGGTCTTACCGCCAGGAAGGTTAATACTGTATTACAAAAACAATTGATGTCATTTTAGTTGCATTTGATTTTTTTAAAAAGTCCTTGTAAGATTTCATTCTGAATACAATTACAAATGTACACTGAATTCCCTAAAACCCTTTACAGCGTTGGGGGTTAAATAATTTTGAAAACTGTAGAACAAGTGCAGTATCTGCTCTGCTTACATGTAATAAAGTGCGAGTATCCTTCAAGTACAAGAACTGAATGACATTGTCATGCCCCTGAATGACTCGTCACACCCCGAGTCTGGAAACCTTCAAACGCACACTGAAAACACACCTGTTCAGACAAGCCTATAATTTCCTATAAGCAGCACTGAAGGCACACTGGCTCACCCACTAACCCCTGCGTTTCCTTTCCTGTTTCCTCCCCACTACCCTCTAGATCGGGCATGGGCAAACTTGGCCCTCCAGCTGTTAAGGAACTACAAGTCCCACAATGCATTTGCCTTTATGCGTCATGGCTGTGGCTGTAAGCTCCTGCAATGCATTGTGGGATTTGTAGTTCCTTAACAGCTGGAGGGCGAAGTTTGCCCATGCCTGATCTAGATTGTAAGCTCACAAGGGCAGGGACCTTCTCCTAGTGTTTCCCATACTGCTGTAATTTTAACATATGCACATGTACCAACTACACATCAACTATGTATGTATCTGTATTTATTCTATTCACTGTCATGACTGTACCGTGTCTTGTAGTTCTCAAGTATATTTGTTCCCCATTATTTGTTTGTACAATGTACAGCGCTACAGAGGATGTTGGCGCTATATAAATAAAAAATAACAATAATATTAGAGCATACATGTCAGACTCCGGCCCGTGGGCTAAATCTGGCCCTTGGAGCCATCAAATTTGGCCCCAGGTGGTTTCCCCACTTTACATTATGTTTGGCCCACTCTAGACCTCCAGGGAAGCTATATTGGAGGTGAAGCCCTAGACCACCAGAGAAGCTATATAGGAGAGGGAGGGGGACAGCACTAGATACCAGGGAACTGTATACGAGAGGGAAGGGGTGGAGGGCACTAGACATCGGGGAACTATATAGGGAAAGGAGGGGGCCACTAGACACCAGGAAACTGTATAGGGGAGGGAGGGGGGCCATTAAACGCCAAGGAACTGTATAGGAGAGGGAGCGAGGGAGGCCACTAGACATTGAGGTCGGCCCGGGACTTGCTCGCAGAGCTCAATTTCGGCCCACTTTGTGTTTGAGTTTGACACCCCTGCATTAGAGTAACAATATGTAACATAACTAGCTGCAGTTCCTTAAAGGGAACCAGAGACGCCGGAATCGTAAAAAGAAAAAAAGATTTTATACATACCTGGGGCTTCTTCCAGCCCCATAAGCCTGCATCGCTCCCACGCCGCCATCCTCCACTTCCTGGATCGCCGGTACCGGGTCCCGTCACTTCTGGCGGACGCGGCCAAATGTCCGCATGAGCAGGGGTTCCCTCCATACCCTTACGTGTGCAACTGTGCAGTATGCAGCTGCACGCGTACAGGTATGCCGGGAGCCCCTGTGATGCGGACAATTGTCCGCGTGCTGCCGCCGACTGGCCGAAACTACGGAACCCGGTACCGCCGGTTAAAGGAAGCAGAGGTAGGCGGCGTGGGAGCGATCCGTGCGTATGGGGCTGAAGGAAGCCCCAGGTATGTATAAAATCTTCTTTCTGGGGCCTCTGGTTCCCTTTAACAGCTGGAGAGCCAAGTTTGCAGATTACTGGCCTAAGCCCCATACACACGGGCTACAACTCGCCGCAACCATGTGGAACGCGCGTGTTGCGACAGGTCGCCCGTGTGTATGACGTGCGCGCCCCGAACCGTCCCCCGTCTGAGCTGTCTCCAGGCAATTGCCGCGGTCAATCGCCTGCTACAGCTGTCGCCGCAACTTCGCCGCAACTGTCGCTAGTCCGCCGTGTGTATGCGGACTAGCGACCGCAACACACTTACTATCGACGGAGCTTCCGGCGGGGGGAGGAACCGACAGCTTCCGCCGCATCTCTGTCCCTCTGTGCGCCGTGTGTACCGCTGCAGCACAGAGGGACCTGGCGACGAACTGTCACTGCTTTTTTTTTGTTGCGACTGGCAACATTTTTGCCTCGTGAGTACGAGGCTTTAGTCATTCAAACCTTCCTGACAAACCTATGTGGCAGATTGATTCCTCAAGGCACGTACACACGCCGCATTTTTACAGACGACGGGTCCGTCAGACCCTCCCGCGGGGCGGTCATTCTGCCGACAGTAGCACGTGTGTACAAGCTGTCGGCAGACTGATAAGACCGGCGGATCCATCTTATCAGCCTGCCGACAGCTTGTACACACGTGCATTATTTAAAGAGACACTGAAGCGAAAAAAAAAATTATATTATGATTTGTATGTGTAGTACAGCTAAGAAATAAAACATTAAGATCAGATACATCAGTCTAATTGTTTCCAGTACAGGAAGAGTTAAGAAACTCTAGTTGTTATCTCTATGCAAACAAGCAATTAAGCTTTCAATTAAGACTTAAGACTTTCATGCCCCGTTTCCACAATCGCGAATCCGCATGCGTCTTGCGTATGCATATTCGCATAGATAATATAAGTGAATGGGCCTATTTCCACTTATGCGTCTGCGGGAGCGTTTTATTGTGCGGAGAAAATCTGCACGGAACACCCTGCAGAATTCGCCTGCGTGTGGAATGCAGGCGAATCGCTCACAATGTATTTAATAGGGTAATCGCATGCGTTTTCCCCATGCGTTTTTTGCCGCGAATTCGCATAGGTACCAATGTAAATTCACACAGGCAGTGAAATGGTTTAAATCGCATATACACTCACCAAAAAACGCATGCGGAATCGCATCCGCATGCGATTTCATCAGCGGTGGAATCCAGGTGATTCCGCACCGCAATAGTGGAAACGAGCCCTCAAAGTCGTGGAGAGGGCTGTTATCTGACTTTTATTATCTCAAGTGTTATTGAACTATTTACTTTTTCTCTGCCAGAGGAGAGGTCATTAGTTCACAGACTGCTCTGGAAGAATCATTTTGAATGCTGAGTGTTGTGTACTCTGCACATATTATAGAATAATGCAATGTTAGAAAAAACACTATATACCTGAAAATAAAAATATGAGAATATTTTCTTTGCTGCTAAACTTCTAGTAATTATTCATAGTACACAACCAATTCTTTATATCATATTTTTTTTTTCGCTTCAGTGTCTCTTTAAAAGGAAATAAATATGTCAGCCTCCATATCCCTCTCACTTTAGGTGGACTTTAGGGCCACTTATCTCACGGTACATATGGATCTGTGCATGGCAGAGCTGCCCACAATCGGTTACATAAGTGATTAGATATTGTCTATCTTCATAAGCTCACAAAGATGTTCTGTGTTCAGCCACTTTATCTCTAAATCTATCTTGCTGGTGGAGAGCAGTGGAAAGTAACCGACAAGCATAGCCGGCCTTTGACCTGTTCGACCAGAGCGGTCGCTCAGGGCGCCGGCTTCCAAGGGGGCGCCTATAGCTGGCTACCTTTACTGGAGGCACCTACGCCTGGCTACCTATGGGGACGATGGAGACCTTCAATTGACTTCCTATACTGGGGGCAACTATGCTTGGCAACCTATATTGAGGGCACCTACACATGAGATCCTGTACTGGGGGCACCTATACTGAGTCTGAGGGCGTTTTTTTTGGGGGGGGGCGCACTGCGGCTATAACACATGGTGCAAATTGTCGTTGCTGTGCTATCATTCTAAATGGGGGGGGGCTAACTATCCCACTGATATGTTTTTATTAATATTCCTGAAAGGTTCTAGCCTTCATTTTTAAGTATATTCAGGATAATGTACTCTTTCCATCCATTCGTGGCTATTAATAGTATTTTTTCTATTACACATATGTGATGTGTCACAGAGATCTGAGCATTTGGTGTGATGTGTCACAGCGTCAAAAAGGTTGGGAGCCACTGTCCTAGGAGATATCTCCGTTGCTGTGCGCTTCAGGTAGCTGTGCGCTACCTGAAGCGCAAAGTGGAGAAAAGTCCCCGCCTGTGTGTGTGTGTACAGTGTGTGTGTGTACAGTGCCAGTGTGTGTGTGTACAGTGTGTGTGTGTGTACAGTGCCAGTGTGTGTGTGTGCGTGCGTGCGTGCGCGCGCGCGCACGCGGGAAGAGGATGAAGGGGGGGCACAAAAATCAGGTTTCACTCAGGGCACTGTGAAACCTAAGGCCGGCCCTGCCGACAAGCAATAGAGATTTAGAGAGCTGGCTCCATTATAATTTAGCACGATGAGATCATCGCTTCTCTGGGGACTCGTAGTGAGGTGTGTAGGCAGAAATGACTGGGTACTATAGAGTGCGCGGCATAAATGCCAACACACAGCTCCATCCATCTACAGCCAGCTTAGGAGAGATAGATGGTGGAGGGGTGGCCTGTGCCATATACCAGTGAGATGTCTCCGTATCTTCAGAAAGGGATGGACCGCTTCCAGGTAAGTGTGCTATCAGTTTATTCCTTGCTTTAGGTTACATTACTATTTAGTATTTATATAGTGCCCACATCATCCGCAGCACTGTACAGAGTATATTGTCTTGTCACTTAAAGGAACACTATTAAACCAAGTGTTCTAAGATGACAATGTACAAATAATGTCTAAGTAGCTGTGTAAACATTTTCATACGTTTCATGTTAAATATCAGAGGCAAAAGCTGTAATTCATTGTGTGTAGATTTTAGCTACGTTTCTAATGTCTCATTTGCATAGGGGAAAATCTGCAGTCTGACATGCTAAGGGCTCTTCCACATTTGCGCAGATTTTCAGTGTAATATTGAAGCAGTATTATATGAAAAGCCTGTCACGTGTAATGTTTCACACACACACAATTACAAAATGTTTATGTTGCACGTAAGATGCATTTCCTCTGCAGAGAGCTCAGTCAGAAACGGGCAGAACACACGCGCACACACACGCACACACGTGCACACACGTGCACACACACACGTGCACACACACACGTGCACACACACACGTGCACACACACACACGTAGACACACACACGTAGACACACAAGTACACACAAGTACACACACGCGCACACACACGTACACACACGTGCACGCACACACACGCACACACACGCACACACACACACGCACACACACACACACACATGCGCACACACACATGCACACACACATGCACACACACACATGTGCACACACACGTACACACACACACACGTACACACACACACACACACACACACACACACACACACACACACACACACACGTGCACACACACACACGTGCACACACACACACACACGTGCGCACACGCACACACACACACACACGTGTGCGCACACACACACGTGTGCATGCACACACACACGTGCACACACACACACACACACACACACACACACACACACGTGCACACACACGTGCACACACACACACACACACACACGTGCACACACACACACACACACGTGCACACACACACACACACGTGCACACACACACACACACGTACACACACACACACACACACACACATGTGCACACACACACACACATGTGCACACACACACACACATGTGCACACACACACACACGTGTGCACACACACACACACATGTGCACACACACACACATGTGCACACACACACACATGTGCACACACACACATGTGCACACACACACACATGTGCACACACGTGCGCACACACACACGTGCGCACACACACACGTGCGCACACACACACGTGCGCACACACACACTAGCACACACACACTAGCACACACACACTAGCACACACACACTAGCACACACACACACACACACACACACACACACTGTACACACTGTACACACACACACACACACACACACACACACACACACACTGTACACACACACACACACACACACACACACACACACACACACACACACACACACACACACACACACACACACACACACACACACACACACACACACACACACACACACACTATACACTACATGCACCGCACTCGTTCCTGCCCATGTGCACCGCACTCGTTCCTGCCCATGTGCACCGCACTCGTTCCTGCCCATGTGCACCGCACTCGTTCCTGCCCATGTGCACCGCACTCGTTCCTGCCCATGCCGGATAATTACTAGAACATTAGTAGCAAAGAAAATATTCTCATTTTTATTTTCAGTTATATCATGTTTTTTTTTTTTGTTTTTTTTTATAACAATGCATTGTTCTCTAATATTTGCAGTTTACACACTACTCAGCATTCTAAATGATTTTACAGAGCAGGCCAGTGAACTTTTGCACCCTTCTCTGCAGAGAGAAAGAAAATACAGTGACTGACACTTGAGATAACAAGCTTCTGAAGACAGCGTTCTCCGCGACTTTGAAAGTCGTGGAGCTCAGTGCCTCTTTTGCATAGATAAATGGAGTTTCTTAACTCCTTCCTGTACTGGAAACAATACTAGACTTATGTCTCTGCTCCTAATGTTTTATTTCTTAGCTGTACAAGTCATTACATCATTTTTATTTTTTTTTCCACATCAGTGTCTCTTTAATGCCAAGTCCAGCGGTGACGTGCTGTTGCCCCTATGTCGGCTGAGCGGATCTGGCGCTACCGTCACAACACAAGCGACCGGTGTGCGAAAGACTCCATAGACTTTCATTGCTCTTGCGGGAAAATAGAGTAACCTAACGCAGGTTTGGCCTGCTGGTGTAAAAGGGGCCTCCGCCTTTACCTTGGTACTCCACAATACAGCAGTATAGACCCACAGTATGGTGTGCACTGTCCAGAGGATCTTTAGTATAAAGCAGGAGTGTCAAACTCCATTGCGTAAAATATAAAACCTAGTCTAAGTCAAGGGCTGAATAGTTTATTGGGATTAAACATTAATTGAAGCATGCCAAACTAATTGGCATAACTATAGCAAACATGAGGGGGGGGGCGCTCCTCCCCCTTCTGTGGTGTAGGGTGATAGAACCACACTGTACAGAGGAGCCGTGGTATGGTGTGTGTGGCTTCCTCCTGTATTTGGCTATTGCTATCTATGTCACAGTTCTGTTGCTCCCAGAGATTACTGTAGGCCACACTGTACAGAGGCGCCGTGGTATGGGGTGTGGCTTCCTCCTGTATTTGGCTATTGCTATCTATGTCACAGTTCTGTTGCTCCCAGAGATTACTGTAGGCCACACTGTACAGAGGCGCCGTGGTATGGTGTGTGTGTGGCTTCCTCCTGTATTTGGCTATTGCTATCTATGTCACAGTTCTGTTGCTCCCAGAGATTACTGTAGACCACACTGTACAGAGGCGCTGTGGTATGGTGTGTGTGGCTTCCTCCTGTATTTGGCTATTGCTATCTATGTCACAGTTCTGTTTCTCCTAGAGATTACTGTAGACCACACTGTACAGAGGCGCCGTGGTATGGTGTGTGTGGCTTCCTCCTGTATTTGGCTATTGCTATCTATGTCACAGTTCTGTTGCTCCCAGAGATTACTGTAGGCCACACTGTACAGAGGCGCTGTGGTGTTGGGGTTTGTGGTTTCCACGTATATTTAGTTATTGCTATATATGGCACAAAGGTGGTATTTCTATAGCCTAAATCAGGAGCACATTGGGCTGTGTGTCGGCCACATAGATGAACTCACTGAAATGTTACAGAATCAGAAGGCAGCTGGGGGAAACCAGCCAGCAGCTGGTAAAGAGACACTGAAGACAACTGACAGTGCAGCGGTCTCTGTTAGGCAGAAGGTATTGACTGGCTTTCATTTTATAACAGTAAGGCCTAGTGCACACCAAGCGGTTTTAGTCGCGTTTTTAGAAGCGCTTGCGGATGTGGAAACGCTTGGGTAATGTATTTCAATGGGCTGGTGCACACCAGAGCGGGAGGCATTTTGCAGAAACTCATACTCCCGGGCTGCTGCATTTTTTGGATTTCGGAGGCGTTTCTACCTCAATGTAAAGTATAGGAAAAACGCAGAAAGCTTGGTAAAACGCTAGATCAGAGCGATTTTCCAGGCGTTTTTGTTACAGTAGCTGTTCAGTAACAGCTTTACTGTAACAATATATGAAATCTGCTACACAAAACCGCAAAACGCTAGCTTAAACTCTTCATAATAATAAGAAAAAAAACGCTTCCAAAACAGCTAGCGTTTTGCGGATCTGCTATCGGTTTTTGGTATGCACTTGGCCTATGAGCCTGTTCACACCACGGCCCAGATTCAATTGAATCTTCTCCTTGGTTTTCACACCTTATCCATAAAATACCATTTCAGCACCAACTACCATAAAAGCGCTCAAAATAGTTCACCCCAAAAGTGTAAATAAACTTATGAGATAACGCTTTGTACATGTAGTACAGATAATAAATAGAATATTAGTAGCAAAGAAAAGAGTCTCAGCATTTTTATTTTCAGTCATATAGCTTTATTTAGAACATAAAAACGGTCACAGTTGCAGATTAGAATCCACACTCTAAAAAAGATGAAGCGCTCTATAGTGCATTACCAAAGGATGATTTATTCGCAAATTTAAAAGTTCTACTTACAGAATGTAGAATGACAACTCGCTTATCAGCGGTACAGTCCACCGCTACACGCATAGGCAGGAAGGCAACAACGCGCTGTGGCCAGTAGCGCGTTCTCCGATGTCCGGGGAAGCCGTCCCGCAGAGGGTGTGGGCGTGGCTGTGGGTTAGCGTGCGTATGGCGTCATTACGCGTTTCGGCGCTCTGCGCCTTCGTCAGATCAATCTGACGCAGAGCGCCGAATCGTTGTTGCCTTCCTGACTATGGGTGTAGCGGTGGACTGTACCGCTGATAAGCGAGTTGTCATTCTACATTCTGTAAGTAGAACTTTTAAATTTGCAAATAAATCATCCTTTGGTAATGCACTATAGAGCGCTTCATCTTTTTTAGACTTGCTTCCCCTTGCCAATTTCATCTGGAGCAGCACATTGCACTGGAACAAAGGAGATTAAGTTTCTGCAACAGCCCGTTATCCTCAGGATAGAAGCGCAAGTTTTTGAATATTTCTAGAATCCACACTCTGCCCTTTCAGCTGTGAAAAAAGCAGAAGTAATGACCCGTTGAACTTATTTCAAGCTGTCTCTTACTGTTTCTTGGCTGTTAAAAGCTTTATTTGCTCTTCAGAATACAGGACTGACTTCACAGGCTCAGAGCAGGTCATTTGCGTTACCACTTAAGTACCAGCGGTCTCTGCCCCCTTAAGGACCAGAGACCGCTGGTACAAGAATGACGGAATCCGGACGAATCACCGCGCATACCCGCCGCAGTCGCCGCCGCATGCCGAGATCCTCGGGACATAGACTCTGCCGTCTCTATGACGGCAGAGCCATATGAGCCGGTCAGGAGCCGCTTTGATTGGCTCCTTTGGTGTCTATCAGTGTAAGCCAATGAAATCCGCTCCTGACCGGCTCACATGGCTCTGCCGTGAGCTGCGGTGAGAGACGTCGGGTTTGAGCGGCGCGATCGGCGGGGAGCGACGGAAACAGTGGATGTGCTCTGCGGGCGGTGATTGAAATCTACGTCCTGCCAGCCAGGAGCCCACCAAAACATGACATAGATTTCAATCACCTCAGTCCTTAAAGGAATACTGTAGGGGGTCGGGGGAAAATGAGTTGAACTTACCCGGGGCTTCTGATGGTCCCCCACAGACATCCTGTGCCTGCGCAGCCACTTACCGATTCTCCGGCCCCGCCTCTGGGTCACTTCTGGAATTTCAGACTTTAAAGTCTGAAAACCACTGCGCCTGCGTTGCCGTGTCCTCGCTCCCGCTGGTGTCTCCAGGAGCGTACTGCGCAGGCATAGACCATGCTCGGCCTGCGCAGTACACTCCTGGTGACATCATAAATATGGCAGCCAAAAT
This sequence comes from Hyperolius riggenbachi, assembly GCF_040937935.1. Lineage (NCBI taxonomy): Eukaryota > Metazoa > Chordata > Amphibia > Anura > Hyperoliidae > Hyperolius > Hyperolius riggenbachi. Next base: position 11,050,506 of record NC_090656.1, read on the forward strand.
CCACAACTTTCTTGGTCGTGGATTTTGCTGCCCCAGGAGGCAAAGCTATCAGTCGCAGCTCCGCCTCCATGTACGTCAATCCACGCGTATCTCCGCCTCTCCCCCGCCCCTCTCAGTGAAAGAACACTGAGAAGGGCGGGTCGGAGGCGACGATAGACGCGTGGAGAGGCAGAGCTGCAGCCGAAAGCTCTGCCTCTCCCGGAAGCGCTCCCCGCAGTGTGCCCCGGGAGTTTGGGGGGATTTAGTTAGAGTTCAGCCACAGAAATGCAGCGTTTTAGGTAGGGCAATGATGTTAAAGTGAATTTTAAAATAAAAACGTGAATTTTATGAGACTTCAGAGTCTTTTTAATATGCTTTGATCTATCTCACTGATTTATACGTAGATTAATGTCAATTCCTGCTATTGATGTTTGCATAAAAATCTTTGCAACTAAAAAGAAAACACAAACTGTATTTTTCAGACTAAGACGCTCCTCACCATAAGATGCACCAGGGTTTAGAGGACAAAACCAGGGGAAAAATATAATAAACCTAGTATTTCCATGGTGCATGAGCATCTTGTGGATATTCTCCCCTGACACCCCCCCCCCCCCCATAATTATAATGTCCCCTTTGTACCTCTTGTGTACCTTCGCTGTCCCCCTTGTGTGCTCCCCCGTGCGGAGTAATCCGCAGCAGAAGTGGCAGCTCACTCCACGGCTCCCCCTAGTGTCGGTCATGTGTAGTGACGTGATCAGGAAAAGCCGCAAGGGAGAGAAGAAGTCGCTGATTGTTGCAGGTGCCAGCAGGGTAAGTGAGCTGCCGCTTCTGCTGCGGATTATTCTGCACGGGGTTAACACGGTACAGGAAGTTCCTGACATCATTCACGACGTATAGTTTCTGCGGCCGCTCGTAGGTAGGGGACTGTATTCGGACCATAAGACGCAGTGACTTTATCTCCTTACTTTTGGGGGAGAAAAAGTGCATCTTATGGTCTAAAATACAGTAAATCAGGAGCTACTGTAATTACTAGTTTATCTTGCGTAATCTGTGTTTTGTGCTGTCCAGTCTTGGAAGTTTTCGATCATTTATAAAGTTAAAAAAAAAAGAGAAAACGGTTTCTGACATTCCCCATCTTTAGTGCCTGACTGAAGCGAATTGTGGTAATTTCCTTCCTGATGGCCCATTTCCATTGGCATGGTTTTCACAACGAGGACATTGGTTGAAGTCAATAGGCTATCACCCAATTTGCATGCGGGGGAAAAAAAAAAAATCTCACGGCATGCTGCATTTTTTCACGTCACACACAGGGCTGTACAGTCGGTACAAAAAACATCCAACTCCAACTCCTCAGTTTATAAAACCTCCGACTCCAGGTACCCAAAATTACTCCCACTCCTTAGTCTAATTTTTACCAAGGCTTTGGATTTGGTTTAAAAATACTCCGACTCCTCAGTTTACTGCTCTGACTCCACAGCCCTAATCATGCATCGAAATCCCTGCCTATTTGTATTTATCTTTTTTTTCTTTTCTTTGGTATGAGAGGAAACTGGAGCACTGTGAGGAAACCCATAGAAGCACTGGGAGTACAAACAAACTCAGTGCAGATACTGTCTTTGGATTTGAGAACTTCAGAGTGCTAAACTCTTAGCGGCCGTGCCGCCTCTGTCAGATACTGGTATGGAGCGAGTGTGCAGGCACGGCAAAGAGCATTGGTTTGCACGGCTGTTAAAGGCCTGTTTTGCATCTTATACTTTTCTAGGGTCATCGTTTTATGGTGTTGTTGGTGTTTGATCTTGTGTATTGCTCCCCGGATACGGTTATGGTGGTATTGGTGTTTGATCTTGTGTGTTGCTCCCCGGATACGGTTATGGTGTTATTGGTGTTTGATCTTGTGTGTTGCTCCCCGGATACGGTTATGGTGTTATTGGTGTTTGATCTTGTGTGTTGCTCCCCGGATACGGTTATGGTGTTATTAATGTTTGATCTTGTGTGTTGCTCCCCGGATACGGTTATGGTGGTATTGGTGTTTGATCTTGTGTGTTGCTCCCCGGATACGGTTATGGTGTTATTGGTGTTTGATCTTGTGTGTTGCTCCCCGGATACGGTTATGGTGTTATTGGTGTTTGATCTTGTGTGTTGCTCCCCGGATACGGTTATGGTGTTATTGGTGTTTGATCTTGTGTGTTGCTCTCCGGATATGGTTATGGTGTTATTGGTGTTTGATCTTGTGTGTTGCTCCCCGGATACGGTTATGGTGTTATTGGTGTTTGATCTTGTGTGTTGCTCTCCGGATATGGTTATGGTGTTATTGGTGTTTGATCTTGTGTGTTGCTCCCAGGATACGGTTATGGTGTTATTGGTGTTTGAACTTGTGTGTTACTCCCCGGATATGGTTATGGTGTTATTGGTGTTTGATCTTGTGTGTTGCTCTCCGGATATGGTTATGGTGTTATTGGTGTTTGATCTTGTGTGTTGCTCTCCGGATACGGTTATGGTGTTATTGGTGTTTGATCTTGTGTGTTGCTCTCCGGATATGGTTATGGTGTTATTGGTGTTTGATCTTGTGTGTTGCTCTCCGGATACGGTTATGGTGGTATTGGTGTTTGATCTTGTGTGTTACTCCCCGGATATGGTTATGGTGTTATTAATGTTTGATCTTGTGTGTTGCTCCCCGGATACGGTTATGGTGTTATTGGTGTTTGATCTTGTGTGTTACTCCCCGGATACAGTTATGGTGGTATTGGTGTTTGATCTTGTGTGTTACTCCCCGGATACGGTTATGGTGGTATTGGTGTTTGATCTTGTGTGTTGCTCCCCAGATATGGTTATGGTGTTATTGGTGTTTGATCTTGTGTGTTGCTCCCCGGATATGGTTATGGTGTTATTGGTGTTTGATCTTGTGTGTTGCTCCCCGGATATGGTTATGGTGTTATTGGTGTTTGATCTTGTGTGTTACTCCCCGGATATGGTTATGGTGTTATTGGTGTTTGATCTTGTGTGTTGCTCCCCGGATATGGTTATGGTGTTATTGGTGTTTGATCTTGTGTGTTACTCCCCGGATACGGTTATGGTGTTATTAATGTTTGATCTTGTGTGTTGCTCCCCGGATACGGTTATGGTGGTATTGGTGTTTGATCTTGTGTGTTGCTCTCCGGATACGGTTATGGTGTTATTGGTGTCTGATCTTGTGTGTTGCTCCCCGGATACGGTTATGGTGTTCTCGGTGTTTGATCTTGTGTATTGCTCTCCGGATACGGTTATGGTGTTTTTGGTGTTTGACCTTGTGTGTTACTTCCCGGATACAGTTATGGTGGTATTGGTGTTTGATCTTGTGTGTTGCTCCCCGGATACGGTTATGGTGGTATTGGTGTTTGATCATGTGTGTTGCTCCCCGGATACGGTTATGGTGTTATTGGTGTTTGATCTTGTGTGTTGCTCCCTGGATATGGTTATGGTGTTATTGGTGTTTGATCTTGTGTGTTACTCCCTGGATATGGTTATGGTGGTATTGGTGTTTGATCTTGTGTGTTGCTCCCTGGATATGGTTATGGTGGTATTGGTGTTTGATCTTGTGTGTTGCTCCCTGGATATGGTTATGGTAGTATTGGTGTTCTTGCGTGTTACTCCCCGGATATGGTTATATTGGTGTTATTCGTGTTTGATCTTTTGGTTTACTCCCCGGATACGGTTGCTCTGCTAGCATTTCATGTTGTGATCTGTACGGCAGTCTGCGCTGTCAGTTGGTGGGCGTTTGATGTGTGCGGCTTCCATTAGTCATAGCAGCAACTTTCTCAGTTGTTTTTGCTTTTATTGTATTTTTATGAAGAGGATCTTTATAGGGACGCTTTCAGTGAAGTCGCTGAGCTACGCACTCACTCTTCAGTTCTAGAAGCCGCAGTCTGTGCAGATAAAAGTGTACAAAGGGGGTGTGAAATGTGGTAACCGGTGAGCGGAACTGAAGTACAGGAAGCAGCCCAGCATAATCTGGTGCAATGTTATAGCGGACCTGAACTCAGAACTTCCATTCTGCTCTAAAAGATACGCAGCAGCATAATAACCTAGCATTTCTTTGTTAGGGCTGGTGCACATAAAGAGCGCTTCTGAGCGCCTTAAAAAAGGCTAGTGCTTTAAAAAGCGCTTGGCTAATGTATTTGAATGGGATGGAGCGCACACCAGAGCGATGTGATTTTTTTTATTTTTTTTTAATGTTATTTTTTTTATTTTTTTTCCTCGCAAACGTAGGTCCTTTGTGAGGCGATTCAGCCTCAATGTTACATATAGGAAAGTGAAAATCGCTCTGGAAAGTGCTAGACCTGAGCGATTTTCCAAGGTTTTTTGTGTCAAAACCAGTACACTAACTAGCAGCTGTACTGTATCTAAAAAATTTGTTTTTTTAAATTGCCCTAAAAGCGCTTATGCAATGATTCCCTATGAGAGGTTTCACATATGAGTGGTTGGATTGTGATCCGCTCCCCAAAGCGCTGCCTGTTCCAATTTCTGGGGATTTGCCTATAATGGAAGGTATAAGGAAATCTCAAAGCGCTGTGTATGGCGATTTCCTCAGCGCTTTCATGAATCCATACATTTTATTTATCCATTTCCGGGTGAAAGAGTTCACTTTCTGACTGATGTCCGGAACTGAAGAAAAAAATTGCTCTGCAAAATCGAGTATAAAGCGTAGGGAAATTGCTCAGCGCATGAAATAGAGCTGGCGATTTATCTGAACAGCCTTACAGCTGCTACAAATCCTGCAATAAATCTGCAGTGTGTCTACTTCCTGCTTCCATGGCAGACCCGGGGTAACAACCTGGCCCATATGCAATTCTTTTTTTATCCTGACATATCTCCTTCCTAGGAGATAATTTTCGTCTTCTTATTTAAATAACTTTTCAGCATTTTACAATTTAAAAAGAACCCAAACGTTGGTGAAAAAATACTATCAAAATAATGTTGAGTATTTTCTTGCTTGCTGGTGGTTTAACCTCCTTAGCGGTATGCCTGACACTGTGTCTGGCATACTGCTGGCCGTCCCCAGGAGTCCCCCAGTATAAATGTAACTGATCCCATGGCTGTAACAGCTTCACCTAGCACTAGGCTAGGCTAGTACAGGTGGCCAGCATCCCCCTGATTACTGATGATCCCCCCGCTAATAGATTACCCAGCCTGGATCCAGCGATCGCGCAGCCTCCCTGCACAGCTCCGGTCTCTCTATGGCGAGGATCGGGTCTGCGCATGATGTCGGTGACGTCATGTGCGAACCTTCCCATAGAGGAGAGCGAAGCTGTCCAGGGAAGCTGCGCAATCGTTGGATCCAGGCTGGGTAATCTATTAGCGGGGGGATCATCAGTAATCTGGGGGATGCTGGCCACCTGTGCTAGCTGACGCTATTACATGGGATCAGTTAAAATTATACTGGGGGACTCTAGGCTGCAAAACCTCCTGAGCGGCGTAACGCTCAGGAGGTTAAAGGGCATTTTATGATAAAGTGTAAAAATATCATCTGGGAGAAAAATTGAATTGCATATGGGCCCTTCTGTTTACTTATTAGCTGCTCTGCCGAGATTCCTGAGCTGAGAGATCAAATGACGGTGGTCATTAGTCACAAATGAGGGGGAATTAGACTGGCTAAACCAGGCCTGGGCAAACTCGGCCCTCCAGCTGTTACGGAACTACAAGCCCCACAATGCATTTGCCTTTGAGTCATGACTGTGGCTGTCAGACTCCCGCAATGCATTGTGGGACTTGTAGTTTCGTAACAGCTGGAGGGCCAAGTTTGACCATGCCTGGGCTAAACTCTCTAAATACATACAGGATGCATTTCTCTCTGTTTTCCTTCTGTCCTGTGCAAGAGTTCAGGTCCACTTTAAAAAGCATCTCCAGTCACAGGAAGTGGGCTGAAATCCAGTAGCCTGCTGATTTTCAGCCAATCAAAACCCTGCCTGTTCTGGAGAAAAGTCATAGGAGAAAAGTCATTTATGGCTCATTTTACTCTGGAAGAAACGTATTTCTTTATGTGTTTATATGTATTTTAAAGTTTACAATTTTTTGCAGATAGTGGTCCTTTAAGAAAAATACAAGAGTTGGTGTCTATTTACCCAAATCGATTTCTCGTGACCGTCGTGGTTGACTTATTTGTAATGATCATTAAAGGATACCCGAAGTGACATGTGACATGGTGAGATAGACATGGGTATGTACAGTGCCTAGCACACAAATAACTAGGCTGTGTTCCTTTTTTTCTTTCTCTGCCTGAAAGAGTTAAATATCAGGTATGTAAGGGGCTGACTCAGTCCTGACTCAGACAGGAAGTGACTACAGTGTGACCCTCACTGATAAGAAATTCCAACCATAAAACAGTTTCCTAGCCGAAAATGGCTTCTGAGAGCAGGAAAGAAATAAAAAGGGTTAATAGTTCATAGATTTTAGCTCTGGCATACTTCAATGAATGTGTCATTGAGCAAAAACAATAAAACAGTTAAAACTTAAAAAGTAGATTTAAACATAAAATAAAACTGGTATATCTTAAGTCATTTTTAAGCGAAGGAAGATGGATACAATAGTTTATTTCATTTGTTTATTTTCACCTCGGGTGTCCTTTAAGCAGGCATGGTGGGGAGGAGGAGGGTGTTGCACTGCGGCTACACTAACCACAATAGCCGACTAATTATCCAGCTGAAAGAGAAAGAGTCGGTGTCCGGGAATACCTGGACTCCGACTAGATTATCACTTAAGATGACCACTAACAATAATTTTGAGGGATGGAAATCTAGACCTTCCTATGGTAACGTTAGAGCTTTGAACTGCATCCTTTGATGGTTATTGTGCATATGCGGGTTAACCCGCAGCGCTCCTTCTGAAACCACCGCCGCTCTGGCTTTCCTGGGCCGCCTGGAATGCCCCCAAGATGTTTTGCCTCTGCTTGGATAAAGAGGAGCCTTGCCACTAAGTGCCTACATGGAACTAGGAGGACGTTTATTGCAGCAAAGGCTGCTGGGAAGCTTTTCCCAACACAGACAAGTACAAATCTGCAATAAAATGCAAATCCTTTGAGTTCCCTTTCCTTGTAAACAAATGAGTGGTTTGCCGTGAACGTTCGGGTAAATGTGACTTTAGCTATAAATCACCTCTGTGCGGTTCTCATGTAAATCACAGCGTAATGGAAATCTGTTTGCATTTTTCCTCTTTCATGTGCAAATAAGAGTGGGAAGGTTTTGAAACATTTAGGCAGGGGTCACACTTGTCGGTTTTCGTGTGCGTTTTCTGCACAGAAATACTGATCTCAACTGAAAACTCATGTTAATCAATGGGCTAGGTTGTACTTATGCAGATTTTGCGCGCAGAAAAAAAACTGACATCTTTGCGCAATTTGTCAGTTTTCTCTATAAATTAGCTGCTGTAAGGCAGGGGTCACACTGGTCTTAGTTTTGTGAAAAGTGTAGAAGACAAAGACAAGTGTGACTCCTGCCTTAAAGTGGACCTGAACTCAGACCTCCTCTCTGCTCTTACAGATGCACAACAGTATAATAACCTTTAAACAAAAAAACATTTCTTTGTTACAGCTTATACGAATCCTAAAATAAATCTGCACATCTCCTAATTCATGGAAGCAGACATTGCTTTCAAATGGGCTTAGCTGCCATCTCTGCTGTGGCAGTCATGTGACACAGGGAGAGATCAAATTACAACTTGTGATTAAACACAAATGAGGGGGGATTGGGCAGGCCAAACTCTCTAAATACATACAGGGTGCAATTCTCTCTGTTTTCCTTCTGTCCTGTGCAAGAGTTCAGATCCACTTTAAGTTTTTTCCCCAGCGATGGGTCATGGTCCAGATCACACATTGATGACCCCTGTGAAGGAAGGGGGTGGGGAGTTCTATAGCGTTCTGCTAGGATGATCCCTCGTTTTCTCTGGTGTACAATATAGAATGATTGGGAAAATGTGCTGGGGGAACGCTGGCACGTTCAGAGGAAGGTGATCAGGTGATTGTGTCCGGGATTTGCAGTGATCTGGAAATTAAAGTGACCTTGAACTTAAACATGGACACGGTTAAAAGGAACCTGAGCTTAGACGCGTAAGGAGGCGGTCATATTTATCTCCTTCTGCTCTAAAAGATATGCAACAGCAGAATAACATTTAAAGAAAAGCATTTATTTGATGCAGCTGATACAAATCCTGCAGTAATTCTGCAGCGTGTCTACTTCCTGCTTTCATGGAAGCAGACGTAAGGTTAACATCCTGTGTTTACAAATTAGCTGCTCTGCCATGGCAGAGGATAATCCTGAGCTCCCACAGCTGAGAGATTAAATTACAGTGGTGATTAGTCACAGATGAGGGGGAATTAGATGGGCTAATCTCTATACATGCATACAGAGTGGATATCTCTGTTTTCCTTCTGTCATGTGTTGGAGGTCCACTTTAAACCATACCAGTTACCTGGCTGTCCTGCTAATCTATTTGGCTGCAGTAGTATCACACTCCAGAAACAAGCATGCAGCTAATGCAGTCTGACTTCAATCAGAAACACCTGATCTGCTGCATGCTTGTTCAGGGGCTATAGCTAAAAGTATTAGAGGCAGAGGATCAGCAGGGATATCATGCATTGTATTAAAGGAAATGAATATGTCATCCTCCATGCATCTCTCACCTTAGGTTCCCTTTAAAGAGGAACTCTAGAAATTGTACTTTTTAAGGCTGTAGTAAAAGTAATGATTTGTAAATGTAACTTTTATAGCAGTTAAGGGAGACATGGTGACGTGTCCTCTGTATGTGGTCCCCAAGCAAAGCTCTGATGTGGTTCCCAACCCTGGGCAAACATAAGCAATGACCTCCTTCCTCTCCCCTCCCTACCAATATCCGTATACATGGCAAATGTCTCCTACAGCAGTGTGTGGAGACGTGTAGCCCCAGCACAGGCAGAATACAGATGTAAGGTATGTACACACGCTAGCATAAAGATGGAATCTAGCAGTGTACAGGCACCCCGATGTGCGAGTTACAGATCTGAAGTGTCGTATCTGCCATGCACATTCCTCTTTACACCGCCCGCCACAAGCCCCAACCTCATGCACAATGTTGTCAT
>NC_090656.1:11062069-11104569 GCF_040937935.1 Hyperolius riggenbachi
GCTGACCGGCAGTGAGTTCACCACCTTCAGCTTCCTGAATGAAAGAGCCCTTAGATGCAAATTCTTCCAAGTTGATGCAAATGTATGCTGTTTTGTCCTACTTTGAGCGACATTGAGCAGTTTGAAGCTAAAGGTGGCGGTTCCTGAAATAGCTGACCCAGATCTAACCAGAAATAGGCTCATTACACATTGAGCCTCTAGTGTACATTAAACTAATACTATAGGTTATAGCAATGCTTTAAAGAGAGTCTGAAGCCATTTAATTTACCTCTTTATTGCCCAGTTATCTTAAAGGGGAACTGAAGAGAGAGGTATATGGAGGCTGTCATGTTTATTTCCTTTTAAGCAATACCAGTTGCCTGGCAGCCCTGCTGATCCTCTGCCTCTAATACTATTAGCCATAGCCCCTGAACAAGCATGCAGCAGATCAGGGGTTTCAGTGGTTCAGACTTAGAAGTCAGATCTGACAAGACTAGCTGCATGCTTGTTTCTGGTTTTAATCAGATACTACTGCAGAGAAATAGACCAGCAGGGCTGCCAGGCAACTGGTATTGATTAAAAGGAAATAAACATGACAGCCTCCATATACCTCTCTCTTCAGTTCCCCTTTAAGCATTAAGATCAAAGCTGATTGGCTGCATCCCGCAGCAGAACAAGGTATTTATCTCCCCGAAATCCCAGGGACAAAATTCTGCTTCCTGGAAGAGGCAGAGCTTTGCACAGTAGCTCTGCCTCCTCTCCAGTCAATCTCCGCCTCTCCCTGCCCCTCTCTGTCTTCTTTCACTGAGGGGCGGGGAGAGGCAGAGATTGATGTGAGTGGAGGCAGCGCTACTGCGCAAAGCTCTGCCTCCCCAGGCAGCAAAATCTACGCCCTGAAAAGTTGTGGAATTTTGCCTCGGGATTTTGGGGGGGGGATGAATACCTCGTTCTGCCATGGGATGTGGCAAAGCAGCTTGGATCTCAATGCCTAAAGTAACGGGGCAATAAAAAAAGAGGTAATTTATATGGCTTCAGACTCTCTTTTTAAAGAGTAACTGTCAAGCTAATTTAAACCTCTATTCTCCTGTGTTAAACAGTTTAGAAGGAAGCCAAAAAGGCAATACTGTAGTTAAAAATCTCACTTACATTTGATGTGTGCTTATCAGCAAATCTGTTAGACCCAAGCTCTTAAGAGAACGCAAGCCGCATACCATACTGCAAAGCATTCTGGGGCCCTCCCCTCGGCTGCTAATGAGAAGTTACAGGATCAAGTTTCAGCAGTTTCAGCAGCTTGTAACTCAGTCCAGCACAGCACTAATAAATTTCCGGGAGAGTACACTGCAGGAGTCCGCTATTGTTCCTAGCCACATGGCTAATTAATATTCACTGCACACTGTGTTATTCAGTACGAGCTTTTCTGTGATCAGGAAGCAGGCAGGACATGACGACACAATTGGCTTCATAGAAGACAGACAAACATGGAACCTGCCATGAGCTGTCAGGAGCATCAATCTCTGCATATACTATATACAAATTCTGTGAAATCCAAACGTGGACAGTGAAATGCATATGTAATGTAAGTACAGCCAGTATTTAGCTACTGATATGTGTTTTTTTTCTCTGAGACCTTATACCTAACAGCTCCTCTTTAAAGAGAAGAAAAAAAGTCACAGGATACAGATTTGCAGTGTGTAGAATAGGATACATCCCTTTTTATTAGAAATGATTGGTATGTAAATTACATTGTCAGGAAATCTAAAGCTCCTCACTGATTGGCTGAGGGCAGTTCAGTGTGATACGAGGCTGAGAAGGCAAATACAGCTCACCCGTCTGCAGAAGCTACTGAAATACGATCTATACTGTGCTCACATGAGTTTACAAAGCTAGCTAGATATGACAGTGCAGTTTCTAGGAGAGAAAAAAGAGTGAGGGTGGAAATTGCATCAGGATTGGCTCCAGTCAGAGGTAGTAAAGATGGAAAATGTGTATATGTGGTTTTTTTTTCCTGGGATAGTATGGCCGTCTCTGCTGCTTTATAAGTGGATAATCCATGTTGTTCTATTGCATTATTGATCAGTGCCCCATCATGAACACTAGCAGTAGTACGCTAATTCTTTAAGGGAAGGGACCCACAATAAATCAGCAATCACTCAGTTTATGCATTTGCTACAGCAATTTCTGGCATGATTGTAAAGCACTCTGCATCAATCGCTGTACACATCTACTGCTGGTGATTGTACAGAGCTTCGGATTTGCGAAGGTTTTTTTTTTTTTTTTTCATCCTGTGTAAATAAAGTTTAAAGGAGGCGTCCGAGCGGGCAAAACACAAATATCTACTTACCTGGGCTTCCTCCAACCCCTGGCAGCTGATCTGTCCCTCGTCGTAGCTCTGGTGTCATGGGGTTCCCTACGTTGCAGATGCCGACCTCGCCAGGTCTGCCTCTACTGCGCCTGCACAGAACACTCCAGACGCGAGCATGATTGACAGCAGCGATCACGCAGTCGCAGCAGAGGCTGGCCTGGTGAGGTCGGCTTCTGAAACGGAGGGGATCCAGGGACCCCAGAGCTGCAGCGAGGGACAAATAGGCTGCCAAGGGCTGGAGGAAGCCCCAGGTAAGTAGATCTCATTTTTTTTTTGCTGCTCGGATATTTCCTTTAAACTACTTCCTGAGTCTCCTGAGGTCAATTTCCTGTGCATAGCCCCGCCCCCTAGCACAAGAGGTCATGGGCACTTCTTTATCTCCAAATAAAAGTTGGAGAGTCGCTGCAAAATCTCTTTTGAAAATCTTTTGTATTGGGGAACAATCGCTCCAAAAATGCTGCAGGACCCGGATTGCAATTTGGCAAAATAGCAATTGCTCCTGGTGTTCAACTGCATGCACTTCTATCAGCATAGCTCTTTTTGGATCGTTGGCGCTCCCAAAGCACAGCTGAAGTCGCTCTAGTGGACCTCGGCTGTTTCACATCAAAAATGTGAAATGTAAATTTAAAATGATTTTGAGGGCGCTTTTACACTGCATGCGATTACGATTTTTATGCCATTAAAAAAAAAAATCTGCATGCTGCATTTTTTCTGTATTTCCCTTCTTGTTTTGCTAACATCCAGTGAAAATCGGAAATTGTAATTGCAGTGAAAAGGTTTGTTCACACTGAGCGCTTTGGCAGCGCTTTGCTGAACGCTGGCGAACACCAAAGTGCTGCTGCAAATGGAAGTCAATGGTAGAGTTGACACTGTAGCGTTCACCAGTAATTAGCGATTTGCTGATGGTGCATGCAGCGTTTTTGGAGCGATTGCATTTCAGTGTTAAAGAATCACAAAACGCAATCACTCTTAAATCACTTTCCTGTACATTTAACAGCGTTTTACGGATCGCCAGCGTTTAGCATAACGCTACCAAAGCGCCCTGTGTGAACCAGCCCTACAAGAAGCCTGAAGCCATGGCTCCACTAATGCTGCATGCAGCGCTTTTGTGATGCCAATCGCTCTCGGTAAGAAACAGCTCTTCCCATTCACACTGGGGCAATTAGCGGGCGATTACCGCCATAATCGCTTTTTAAAGCGCTAGCACAATTTTAACTATATTGCAGTGATCTCACTGCCGCGATCACCAACGATTTGCGGTGTTTGCAAAAACGCGCTACATGCAGTATTTTTCTGCGATTTTAGAGTGATTGCGATGACAATGCTAAAAAAAAAAAAAAAAAAAACACTGCAACCGCTCAAAAATTGCGAAAGAATACAGTGATTTTTTTATGCGTTAATCGCGTAAAAATCGCTGGCGCAAAATTGCGTGTGCCAGTGTGAATGGGCTGTGAGAGCAGGTTTTTCCATACGACTGTCCCTGACGAGTCCCTCTGCTGCAAGCGTTTCCAGGCTGGGAAGACGCAGCTGCTGCAACAAAGGAACCTGCATCCCCTGTGTGGGCAATGGGCAGCTCTGCTTTACCTCTAGGAAATGGCCGTGGACTCCTATTGAATATTGATGTGACGGGACAAGCTGGAGAGCGATCCTGATCTGCAGTGCATCGCTGTCTGTCTTTGTCCTGTGCTGCGTCGGGGATATTCCTCATGAACCGTCACAGTTCTGCATAGTGACAGTGTGAGAGCTTCCGCTACGTATGGCTCTGTACAGGAATGCCTCTTTATTCTCCACTCCCTTTATGTGCACTGTAAATACTAGCAGTCTGTTAGGTACAAATACAGCTATTTCATGTGGCTTGGTTTATATACCCGTGCACTAGTAGCCGAAGCTGCTGCATGGCTATTGTGTTGAGCTTTCGCTGTTTCCTTTACTGGGCAGATGTTTGGGGCACATGAGGCGCTGGCAGATCAGCTTGACAGTATTATTGTACGGCATGCGTTATGGGGGCGGATTAGATGTCATGTGACCTCCTTATCAGAGAGCCAGGAATTCAATAGCTCTCTCTCCCTCCACAGGAGCTTTGGCTGAGCTTGTCCTAAGCTTGTCTCTTTCTCTCTGTCCTTTGCAGCTCTGCAGTGACCAGCATCCCGTAAGACTCCCTTTATCGTTATTTTTCACTTGCGACCTGCAGAGCAAGATGTGCCTTTTGTGAAACCCTGCCTGAGGAGGATACATTACCGCTGATGAGGTTTTAATTACAGTAAGTGTCACCTTCTGACCGGTTCCTGCTTCTCGTTTCAGGTGATGTCAGTTTGAGCTGTAAGATGAAGCGGTGACGGCTTGCTGACCCATATATAACGCGCAGGGGCCGAGGGTTCCGGTCCGTCGAAGACACATGAGAAGAGGCCACGTGCGCCGGAACGACCACACGTCGAGATTAATGACATCGGCTGCCTTCGGTAGCCGGCACATCCTGGCACCACTAGCGGGAGGCAACGCTCGTCTTATGACCACTAGCCTGGATCTGCCAGAGGCAAGGCGGGAAACCTAGCGGTGTAAGGGTGGAGGCCCATGCTGTGGAGAAGAGAGACTCGCCGCTGGGGTCCACGTTTATGGAGCGCTTCAAGGTGGGCATCAGGATGAGGTGCTCGTTGAGGATATGGATTCTGAGCACGACGGCGCTCCTTTTCATCATGTCCCTCCTGTTTACCTTCTCCCACAACGGCACTGAAACACCCGTGTATTCGGAGCTAACGGGGTGGGCGTCGGCAGAGGGACATCCCGTGCGGCTCGTGCCCGGCTACCCGGGGGTGAAGCATCACCCTCTGACTACTCGTCTGGTGAAGGACTGCGCTTGCCACCAGTGTCTGAGGCAGCCCGGGGCTTCCGCCTGGTTTGACAGCCACTACGATGCCGCCATCTCCCCTGTCTGGACACTGGAAAATCGTGAGCTGCCCACTGACGTCCAGCGATGGTGGATGGTGAGTAGTAGACCCAGCCTTACTTGTGTGTCTTGCTCCATTTGGCATTGAAAGTGGACTGAGGAGCATGAATGGTTAAAGATGGTCAATGAAAGGCTGTTAAAAAATGTTATTCTAAATTGGCCATACATTGGGTGACTTGGCGGCTGATCAGCCATCCAATTCGATTATTAAAATTGAATGAAATTGGTGCTGCCAAGAGCATGCTCGACCGACAAAGCGACCAATTTCGGGACGGAAATTGGGTCACATGGTCGATCGCGCATGCCACAAGATGTCGGGCCGAAGTTGGTTGGCCGGGTGTGCGGCGGTACAGCGGCGATTTCCGGAACAAGCGTTGAGACGACGAAACCCCCACCGCTACCACCGCAATGTATAAATGTGCCCGGTGTGTGCATTTTTAAGTTACCTGTCCTGTAGCAGCCTCAGCACGGTGTCAGTAACCTCTGGGTGGCTATCCGTAGACGCTCCTGGCGCATAGTGTCTGACGTCAGATGCTAGGCACCAGTGACGTCTACGGATAGTCGCCCGGAGGATTACAGACACCGCGCGGAGGCTGCTACAGGACAGGTAACGTAAAAATGCTCACACCGGGCACATTATACATTGGGGGGCAGCGGCGGTGCAGACACAGCCGATTCCCTTACCTGACTCTTATTTGTTACACACAATATTTGGTACACAAAAGGGAAGTTGCAGGGCATGCTGGGTTGTAATTTTTTTGCTTCTGTACATTAGTGAAGTCTGAGGAGGAAATAAAGAAGCAAAAAAAAAGACAACCCAGCATGCCCTGCAACTTCCTTTGTGCGGCAACGTACCAAATAAGGGTCAGGTAAACTGGGGAATGATCATTTATAAACAAGAAAAGTAATAGAGATTTTAACTTTTGGATTGCCTGGTTAGTGTCCGTATTACTTGTTCACCAGATAAAACTAAATAATTGATTTTTGATTTTAAGCCTGACAGTTGCACTTTAACCAGTTCACCCCCAAGGGTTTTTACTCTAACGGACCAGAGCAATTTTCACTTGCCGGTGCTCCTCCCTTTTATTCCCTAATAACTTTATTACTACTTATCACAAGAAAATGATCTATACCTCGTTTTTTTCGCCACCAATTAGGCTTTCTGTGGGTAGTACATTTTGCTAAGAATTTTTTTATCCTAAATGCGTTTTAATGGGAAAAAAACGAAAAAATGAAAAAAAATAATTATTTCTTCGTTTTCAGCCATTATAGTTTTAAAATTAAACATTCTCGTGTGGTTAAAACAAACACATTTTATTTACCCAGTTGTCCCAATTATTAAACCGTTTAAATTATGTCCCTATCACAATGTATGGCGACAATATATTATTTTGAAATATAGGTGTTATTTTTCTGTTTTGTTTTTTTTGTTCTGGCCTTAATTACAAGCCCCTATATAATAAATTAAAATTAATTTCCCCCCATAAAATATAGATTAAAAAAAGCTGAGTCCCTAAGGCAACTATTTATTTATTTATTTTAAGCTGATTTTTATTTACAAGTGGGTTTTTTTTGGGGGGGGGGGGGAGGGTTGGAAGTGTAATTTTATTAATTTTATTAATAGTGTGTGTGTACTTGTATATGTATGTGTAATATACTTTTTGGCCACAAGATGGCGCTAGTGAACACTCTCCCGTATAGGAAGTGATCACTTTTTTTTTTTTCACACTTTATTAAACTGTAACAGTTCCTGTTTTTGTGAATGGACGCGGCCGCTGTTTGCGGTCGCGTCCATTCACTCCAGGCAGTGCGATTGGGTAGAGGACCGTTCGGTCCTCTTCCCCAATCACTCAGCTCGGGATCCCAAAGGTAATGGCGGCGGTAGCGGCGCGCACACGTGCGGAGCGGCGGCGGGAACGCGCGACGTATTAAAACGTCATGTTGCCATTAACAGGCAAAAGCATGACGTTTTAATACGATACATTGCCGTTAAATGGTTAAAGAGAATCTGTACTATTCTTACAATAAAAAGCATACCATTCTATTCATTATGTTCTCCTGGGCCCCTCTGTGCTGTTTCTGCCACTCCCTGCTGTGATCCTGGCTTGTAATTGCCAGTTTTAGGCAGTGTTTACAAACAAAAGACATAGCAAGTGATAGACTGAGAGTAGCTCAGTCTGTGACTCACACAGAGCCTGCAGGGGGCATGGAGAGGGTGTGTATAGCTTCTATACTATAACAAGCAGAGCAGCACATTCCTGCCTGAGTGCCTGAGCCCGACAAAGCCGCCAGATTAAAGAAGATTAGATCATATAACAGAGATAATACAGCCACTGTGCAACTAGGAAAGGCTGCAGTAAGACAGACCACATTAGAACAGGTATAGGAACTTATAGGATAGAAGAAATAAGGCTGAACATTTTGTTACAGAGTCTCTTTAAGATGTCATGCTGAAATCGGACGGGTATCGGCCTGTAGTGTATGGGCAGAATCAACAAAGAACAAATTTATCTCTAATCAGATTTGATTAGAGATAAATTTGTCTCTTTGTCAAATCTGCCCAAACATCGCTAGATGTACTGTATGGCTACCTCCACTTCTCAAAAATGTGTGCATTTCCAAGCGGCATATATTTGTATAAAATTGGCAAACAATTTGATATAAAGGGGACCTGAGGTGAAAATAAACTGATGAGATAGATAATTGTATCTTGCTCCTCCTAAAAAACAACCATGTTTTATCTATCCCACAGTTTATTTTATGTTTTAAAAACTTAAAAAGTAGATTTAATGTTTTGTCTTTGCTCAATGACAGTCTTTCAAGTGTCCCAGAGCTAAAATCTATGAACTATTGACCTTTTATCTATCCCCTGCGCTCAGAAGCTTTTCTATTCCAGGAAAGTGTTTTTTATGGTTGTAATACCTTGTCAGTGAGTGTTGTTATAGTCCCCCCCTAAATCCCAACTGGAGCTAAACTGTCACTTTCATACCTGAAGGTTAACGCTTCCAGGCAGAAAAAGAAGGAAAGGAATACAGCCTGGTTATATGTCAGATTGGCACTGTACATACACATGCCTATCTCATCATGTCACCTAAGGTACACTTGAACATGAAATGATTAGCCTCTCATTAGCTATTCCCACTGGTGGTGCATCAGGTGGCCTGTGTGGCCAGTGTACAGAAACTGCTATAGATACAAATTTGCAATGTATGAATACACTGAGTTCTTACTGCAGTTGTGCGTTCCACAGTTGGGATGCATTTGCCGGTTTCCTGGTTCACATACACAACCCTTTAGGCCCGGTTCACATTAGCGGTGGCCGTCCGGAATCGCCGTGCCGGAGCCGGACCGCTTGCAGAACGGACGGAACGGACGCACGGCAATAGCAATGAAAGCCTATGCGTCCGTTCACATGCGTCCGTTCTGCCGGACCGGAGCCGGACCGGATCCGGACTCCGGCGTCCGTTCCAACATGCGCTATTTTTTGGTCCGGCTCCTCCGGCAGCCGTATCCGGGGCGGAGCCGGACTGCACCATCCGACCAATACAAAGTAATGAGAACCGGAGAGCGCACAACACACTGGCTACAAAAACCGGACGTTCTACCCCACTTCCTATGCATTTTGGATGGGGACCACATGGAGTTCACAGAGTGGGGCAGCAGCGATTTCATGCTGGAGCTCTAGGCAGCAACATGTCTGATATAAGTCTGATAACGAGGAGGCGAACAACAGAGAATTCCCAGGTATACGAAAAATGCCTGGATCCATGGTCCCAACTGCAGTCTCTGTATCCACGGATGGTCTCCACACGTCCACCTGTCTCCAACAATGACCCCAGACCCTTCTGCTGACCTCCCAGACCCCAGGTATTTACAGGTTGTTATCTCCTTAAGAAACCGGATCCGGACCGCAACCGTGTTCACACCGCACGGAAACCGGATGCAAACGGACCGGATCCGGACCGGATCCGGATAGGAACCGTACGGATCAGGTCCGGTCCGGATACGGTGCGGTCCGGACATCCGGTGCGGTTTTGACAAAACCGCAAGTGTGAACGGGGCCTTAGCCACTTAGAATTAACTCTAGATAAACTGTATTGAAATCACAAACTATATTACATAATGTAATGCCTGTCACAGATCTAAAAAGATCATCCATTAGCTCAGTAAGTACAGCTCCCAAATGTTATCTTTCTTGTGTTTTAAACAAGACTTCTACAGCTAAAAATTCATTTTTATTAACCTCCTTGGTGGTAACCCCGAGCTACAGTCGGGGCGGAAAACCGCAGCTCAAAGCGGTACCCCGACCTACACTGGTGGTAGCCGCCGAGAGGGCCAGCGGTTTCAACTCACCTCCAGGGGGATCCCAAAGTCAGCCACCATTCTTCTTCCTCTCCTCCGAGGCTCTGCTTCCCCCTGGTGAGATCGCCATCTGTTGTCATGATGACAGCCGGCAATCTCATTATAGGGTTACAGCGCTGCCCGGAGGATGTAGGAAGAACTGCAGAACTGGAGCCCAGGGAGGTGAGTAAGTGCTGGGGCTGCTGCAGACTCTCTCCTGGTATGATTTTTTTTTTCATGCTTTTAGGGTCTATAAGCACATGAAAAAATTCTACACCCTAAAATCAGAAAGGAATCACACCGCCAGGGAGGTTAATGTTGCTAGGTGAGCTGAGCAGCTGAGCTGAACCCAGTAAGGGTCCGTACACACACTAGATATATATTGCCTGACAGGATTTGTGATTGGATCGCTCAAGTGACATTGGTGGGACGGGGCTGTATAGATGCGTAGTTAGGCTGCGTTCACACTATACACATTGCCGTGCACATTTTAGCAACGTGTATGGTGTGCGACACGGAGGAAATTAGAACAGCATAGACTGCACTGTCTGATGTTCAGACTACATGCACTGTAATGCGCTATTGCACTGCTGCACACATTTTTGGCAAAGTGCAGCTCAGACGAATGGGATCCGCAGCGCTGGCGTGTGATCACGGGCGCTGTGTCCTGATCACACGGTCATCTGCACTTAGAAGTGAACAAGGCCTTAGCCTGTAGGCTAACGATGCTTTCTGTTGAAATGCAGGGGAGGGGGGGGGGTGGAGGTCTGATGGAGCAGCACAGATGTTATAATGTGCCAGGCGGGGCTAACGGAGGCCATCACTCAGCCAAATCGATAGGCATGGTGGATCACTGGCTGGGCGGCAGTCGGGGGCTGCTGTATATGGGTCAGATTATCGGCAGAGGTGGTCGTTATCTGCCGACTTCAATCTGGCACCTGTATGGGCCTCTTTCTGGATCGTACTGCTAAATGGTTAGGCAACCCCCACTGGCCTCCCGACATCCAAAATGCGCGCTACTGGGGCCTGTGCAGAGAGTTGACAGTGGAGCGTACATTCACCTGTCTGGCAGCGCACTCCTTCTGTCTCAATCACCACCTGCCCTAGAAAGGGGTCCAAGGTGGGGATGAGCTCTGTCATTCATATTCTGAATGTAACGGAGGCTTTGCACTTGTGGATTGGGGGGGGGGGGGAGTGTGTGTGTGTGTGGAGGGGTTAAGTCACCCTTTTTCCCCGCCTCTGTTTGCTGCGCTCCATGTCACTTTCCATCACTATGATACTTTTGATACTTCCTCCTTTAAAAGCCAGAAGGAGGAAGTATGGTATTTGAGGGATATGGAATGCAACGTGGAACGCAGCAACAAGAGGCGGTGACAAGGGTGCGTTGTAGAATCGTGGAAGTAGTTTTCTGCTTCTCAACATGACGGCGAGCCAAATATATTTTAATATTTTATACATAGAAATTTTATACATATACATTTATACATAGACATATAACTATGGTAGAGACTAGATTGTGTGAGCCTTTCTGAGGGACAGTCAGTGACAAGACTAAGTACTCTGTACAGCGCTGCGTAATATGTCGCCGCTATATAAATACTTAAATATTTTCATTACTAATGTTTATTTGCAAAGCAGCAACATATTAAAGGACACATCCGAGGAGGATTAAAATTTAAAAAAATCCACTTACCTGAGTCTTCCTCCAGCCCCTGGCAGCCGTTCGGCGCCCTCACCGCAGCTCCGCTCCCTGCAGCTGGCCTGGTGTCCCCTCCGGTATCAAAGGCCTGCTGGCTTTCCAGAACGCGTCTCACGTAGTCGCGCTGACATCATCCGGACTGCACTGCACAGACGGAGTAGCTCTGCGCCTGCGCATTACAATCCGATTGACGTCAGTGCGACTCAGTGAGCCGCATCCTGAAGCGCATGAGAAGCCGACCTGGCGAGGTTTCTTCACCGGAGGGGACCGGGAGCCACCGGAGCTGCGGCGACGGCACAGGACGGCTGCCATGGGCTGGAGCCAGGTAAGTGGATCTTTTCTTTTTATCCTCCTCGGACCTTCCCTTTAAGCAGTACTGTATACAGTCAATGAGGTTATATTGTGTTTTCCCAATATATTTACCTGCCAAATGTAAAAGTTTGGTGGGAAAAATCACAAGGGGTGAAATTCAGTTTTACCTTAGGCTCGGTTCCCACTACAACAGAAAACGGGCATTTTTATATCTGTTTAGCCGCATTGAAAAACTGACTGATCTGACGTATTTTATATGTCTGATCAGTTCACACTTGTGAGTCTGCAACTGATCCGTTGGATCCATTGCGGTAAGCAAAATGCACTCTTGTGAGCTCTGCAATTTATTTTTTTTTCCCTCTGAGAACAGATGTATTTCCCATACACTGTAGTCTACGGTGGAAACGCATCTGCCTCCTGCTTCAGCCAGACCACAAGTGGACCATCGAAGCAGCGACAACATGCTCTTCTGGTCGTTGGAGTTCAGTTCATCCATAGTTATATACAGTACTTCACAAATAACTTCTGACCCACATGTACACACAGTACCAAATGTAGCAGCTTCCCTGGAGAAAATTAAAATCTGCTGGTCATAACTCAGATGAAGTAAATGATAGCGTTGCATGATCCTCAAGCCCAACCACCAGTTATATCTTTAGTATACCCCTCCTTTAAAAGATTCCTTTGTCAAATTGTAATTTGAGGTTCATTTTGGTGTTTAAAACTAGTTTGAAGGACCAGCTTGTATCTCTAGAGATGCAACCATCAGATGGACCTTCAAGCCTGGTCTCTGAATGTGAGTGACTTTATCATCAGACCAACGCAGTCTGCACAGTATAAAGTATCTGGGAGATGAATGGTTCCTCCTGCTCCAACACAACCAGATTCTCTGCAATGTTCCTTGTGTATCTCTGGAAAAACCGATTGACCTCCTAGATTGAAGATGAGACGATAAACGGTAAAACAAAGAAAAGGACACCGAGAGCCCAATATAGTGTAGTAAGTCCTGATACCAGATTATAGGTAATCACGAAGAAGTAATACCCACAAACTAGGGTTACCACAAAGGCAACCACTATATTTGCATTTGGGGAGATTAGACCTGACCCCACTCAGGTTAAGAAGTCGCTCTCTTTAGATCGGAAAGATGAGGCAACAACCCTCCACCAAGGGTGGACTAGACAATATACTAGGATGTATAACAGGTGCCAACGTAGTATAAAAACGTTTAAAAAGAGGAGGTAGTGGTGGACTTACCTCCTCCAAGAAGACACCAAAAATTGTTGGTTTACAGTAAACCGCAATTTATTCTCAATACTCCAAAGGTGCCACGTGTTTCGCAGGTTTAATCCCGTTTCATCAGGCAATAACTGTGTAATACCATATAGGGTCAGTAGAAGAACCAAGCGCCTCTGTGACAGAGGCGCTTGGTTCCACTACATTGGCGCCTCTGTTATATATCCTAGAAGATGAGACGATGTTGATGGAATGACTCTCTGATCTTCCCCACACAGATGCTTCAGCCACAGTTCAGGTCTCAGAATGCAGCGGAGATCCTCTCCCAGCTGTTCCAGATCATCCCTGGCCACAACCCCTACAAGCAGCAGGATCCACTGGTGTGTCGCCGCTGTGCCGTGGTCGGGAATTCGGGCAACCTGCGAAGTTCCAGCTATGGAAAGGACATCGACAACCATAACTTCATCATGAGGTACGAGAGAGCAGCAAAGCCATACCCTGTATGATGAAAAGATCAACTTCACAGCTGAGCTAGATAATGATCATGGGCGTAACAATAGCCCCTGTAAGGGATGCAGCTGCAGGGGGCTCTGTGGGGGGAGAAGTTTATTTTCCCTGTCCTGTGAGACTGACAACTCCAGGGCATGGAGAGAAAAAGCTTTCTGCTCTCAGCACAATTGTTTTGATAACTGCATCTGCTCTGCCACTGATAAGGAATCCTACAAAGATTTGTAGACAGTCCCTATTCAGTGTGCAGCAGGCTCTTGTGTACAGCGCCCAGCCCCCAACCTCTCCACCCCCTCCCCAAGTGCTGTTTACTGTAGTGAGGCTGGAGGAGTCTGCAGAGCCCCGCCCCCAGCCTCTCCACCCCTCCCCAAGTGCTGTGTACTGTAGTGATGCTGGAGGAGTCTGCAGAGCGCCACCCCCAGCCTCTCCTCCCCAAGTGCTGTGTACTTTAGTGATGCTGGAGGAGTCTGCAGAGCCCTGCCCCCAGCCTCTCCACCCCTCCCCAAGTGCTGTGTACTGTAGTGATGGTGGAGGAGTCTGCAGAGCCCCAGCCTCTCCTCCCCTCCCCAAGTGCTGTGTACTTTAGTGATGCTGGAGGAGTCTGCAGAGCCCCGCCCCCAGCCTCTCCACCCCTCCCCAAGTGCTGTGTACTGTAGTGATGCTGGAGGAGTCTGCAGAGCCCCAGCCTCTCCACCCCTCCCCAAGTGCTATGTACTGTGGTGATGCTGGAGGAGTCTGCAGAGCCCCGCACCCAGCCTCTCTACCCCTCCCCAAGTGCTGTGTACTGTAGTGATGCTGGAGGAGTCTGCAGAGCCAGTTCTGCTCCATCAGATATGGACAGAGTAAGTGTAATAAGCTGAGGCTGGGAGCACACTTTTTTTTTTTCTGTATGCGTTTTCTGCATACCATGTGTGCCTGTGGCCCAGATACGCAAATGCTAGAGGTTTTTGAAGCAGATTTCAGAGCTATTCTAGGCATGTTTAGAGCGTTTTTCTAAACATGCCTAGCATTTTTTGGAGCGTTTGTGTAGCAGATTACAAATATTATTACAGTAAAAGCTGTTACTGCACAGCTTCTGTAACAAAAATGCCTGGAAAACAGCTCTGATCTAGCGTTTTTTCAGAGCTGTTTTCCACTTTCCTAAACTTTAACATTGAGGCAGAAACGCCTCAGAAATCTAAAAAATGCTGCAGCCCCGGAGTTTGCGTTTGTGGAAAAAAAGAGCCGCTCTGGTGCGCACCATCCCATTCACTTTCATTAGCCAAGCGGTTCCCCCCTGCAAGCATTTAAAAAAAACACTCCAGAACCGCTCCGGTGTGCACCAGCCCTGTATGTGTGAGATCGTGCACGTTTATCACAGAGGCTGATGTAATTGATAGAGAAAATGTGTGCAGTGCTTCACTGCTGTCTGTTATCTGCAGGGGGAAACGCATTCAAGTGCGCATTAGTCAACTGATTAACATTGGTTCTCAGTTCACCTGTGCAGAAAGCGAGGGGGGGAGGGGGGTCATCCAAAGTTTAGCAGGGGGCCCAGTGATTTCCAGTTACACCCCTCATGATAATGATAAAATCAAGCATCTCTATGTGCTTGGCTGTCATCATAGGTTCCACTAATCTGAGGTTCAGGACATGAGCCTACAAGAAATATGAAATCAGTTCATGCTGATTGCATTGGAATGTGTTATCGCTGTGTAATAGCAATATCCCCCATCCTTCCTCTACTCACCGCCAGAGATGGTCAGCGTCATGCAAATAATCCCAGCTTGTATTCAAATGTCATAAAATGGAATGCAGTTTGGAATTGGGCCAATCAAAATCACCCGGAAGTGCATTCGATTGGCTCAATTCCAAGCCACATAGGATTTGCATTGTATTTGCACGCAAACCGATATTGGTAGCATCACATTGACCATCTCTGTTCACCTCTTATACATCTTCCTTCCTTCCTGTCCTGCTCTGACTAGAGTAAGCAATATACTGCTTGTGCGTTTACAATCAGTGTACGGATCTAACCATTGATTGGCGGCTGGTTTTACCAGAGATTGGGGACAGACATAAGTGGGAGCTAGTCTAGTTGAGGCGACCCACTGGGAATCCACATAGACAATAGGCACTCCCTGCAATACATTGCAGCAAGCTTGCCGCTGCTAAAAGCAAAGTGCCCGTGAAGTGCATACATAGACCTCTAATTTGCTCTCTGCATTGGTTTATAGTAAATGTATCCAGTCCAGAATCAGATTCAAGATACTGTGTGTGACCTACAAATCTGTCCACAAAACCTGTCCAACTTACAATTCCGATCTTACTCAGAGGTACACACCGAACCGCTCACTCCGCTCTTCCAATGAACTTCGCCTGACTGCCCCCCGCATCACCCAGTCCCATGCACGCCTCCAGGACTTCTCAAGAGCTGCTCCAACACTATGGAACTCCCTACCTCCACCCATTAGGGCAGCCCCCTCCTTCAACATCTTCAAGAAAGCCCTCAAAACTCACCTTTTCACTCTGGCCTACTACCCCTCACAAGTGCTCTAAACCTACAGCTGAACTCTGGTCCCCTACCATTCGTGTCCTTACCTCTCCCTCTAGATTGTAAGCCTTTGGGCAGGGTCCTCCTCCTTTTGTGTCCTACCTGATCATGCACCTCCATTACTGTGAACCCATGCTAGGCATCTGAGTGAACCTAACTTGCCTAATTTCCATGCTCCATCCAGTGACTGACTAAGCATTACCTTGTACTCATACTGTGCTGTGTGATCTGGTTTTCTTGTATTCCTGTATTGTCGTATTGCTGTATGTCACCCCTAAATATTGTCTGTAACCTAAACTATTGTCCAGCGCTGCGTAATATGTTGGTGCTTTATAAATTCAATAAATAATAATAATAATAATAATAATAATGTAAAGGCAAACATAAAAAAGTAAGATGCTTGCCTACGGAGTGGGAAGGCTTTGCATCCTGTAGACCAGGAGTAGGGAACCTATGGCTCGGGAGCCAGATGTGGCTCTTTTGATGGCTGCATCTGGCTCACATACAAATCAGTAGGGTTGATTCTCTAAGCTACATTGCTCAAGCAGCGCAGCTTAGTGTGGCAGCGCAAGTAAAATTTTCAAAGTAGGCACACTACTGGTGTAGCATTCACTACTAACTTACTCGTGCTACCCCAAAACTAACGGCTGCACCAGTTGTCCCACTCTGGACCCTGTCAGGTCCAGTGACTTTGTAGGACGAGATTCCCACACTTTGATTAGCCCAATAGACTGCCTGCCACTTGACAGGCAGCCTATTGGGCCAAAGTGCAGGGATCTTGTCCTACAAAGTGAATCAACCCCCCAAGTCACCTAACTAATTGTGCAAGCTGTTAGTCGGTATTTCTCCTGTCTGGCTCTCGGGGAAACTGCTGATGTTGCTGAAACCCAAGAGAAGCTAAAGTCTGACACTTCCTCTGCCCAGAGGATCAACTATATACACATCACCATGGCAACAGGGACACAAGCCCTACTGTCCCAGTTGGAAACCTATTGTATGGCTCTCGAGGAATTACATTTTTAAATATGTGGCTCTCTCAGACATAAAGATTCCTGACCCCTGCTGTAGACCCTTCCCTCTCCTCTCCCAGTCCCCACGTTCCCTCTCCTCTCCCAGTCCCCACGTTCCCTCTCCTCTCCCAGTCCCCACGTTCCCTCTCCTCTCCCAGTCCCCACGTTCCCTCTCCTCTCCCAGTTCCCACGTTCCCTCTCCTCTCCCAGTCCCCACGTTCCCTCTCCTCTCCCAGTCCCCACGTTCCCTCTCCTCTCCCAGTCCCCACGTTCCCTCTCCTCTCCCAGTCCCCACGTTCCCTCTCCTCTCCCAGTCCCCACGTTCCCTCTCCTCTCCCAGTCCCCACGTTCCCTCTCCTCTCCCAGTCCCCACGTTCCCTCTCCTCTCCCAGTCCCCACGTTCCCTCTCCTCTCCCAGTCCCCACGTTCCCTCTCCTCTCCCAGTCCCCACGTTCCCTCTCCTCTCCCAGTCCCCACGTTCCCTCTCCTCTCCCAGTCCCCACGTTCCCTCTCCTCTCCCAGTCCCCACGTTCCAGCGGTTTCCCCTCGTTGTGTGTATTCAACTAATTGATTAAATACATGTCCGTGAGCCCTTGGGAGGGTCTGAAAGCACTCATGTCCTCCGAAAGACGGGCAGCTCTGTACTGCGCATGTCCAAGTATGGCCGCAGGCACATTCAAGCATGTGCATCCCTGTCCATAGATAAGTATTTTATATATTTGCCTTCACATTTACTTTAAACACTCTCCATGACCCCAACCAAATATGCTTCAAACTCTTAACCCTAACCTACAAAGCTCTCCGCAATCTCTCTACCCTGTACATCTCCTCACTAGTCTCCAGATACCAACCCAACCACAATCTCAGATCTGCACATGAGCTTCTTCTATCCTCTTCTACAATTACCTCCTCACATTCACGTGTACAAGACTTCTCACGTGCCTCACCCCTCCTCTGGAATGCCCTTCCACAACACATCCGCCACTCTCCCACCTTTGAAATCTTTAAACGCTCCCTCAAAACCCACCTTTTCCGACAAGCATATTCTCTAGCTTAGGCCATGCACCCACTAAATAACCTAATTACGCACTGCCTGTACATATACTGTATACATCCCCACCTCTTGTTTCCACCCCATTCCTTTAGATTGTAAGCTCGCAAGGGCAGGGCTCTCACCCTTTTGTGTCATGGACTGTTATTAATGTAATTGCTTGCACACTGTTAGACATTTATACATTTTAGTCATCATGTTAAATCAAATTGTAATCAGCAGTGCTGTATCTTGTATCAGTGTTCATATTTGATGTATATCATTGTCTGTATCATTATGTATCCCTTGTTTGTTTTCTTACATTGTACAGCGCCACGGAATATGTTGGCGCTTTATAAATAAATAATAATAATAATAATAATAATAATAAATATGTTTAGTAATTCTGATCGAGGAAGGGATCCATTTTGAGATCGGTATTGCACAAAATCGAAATCTCCCTTGCATCTGACCTGGAAAATTGCATAGTATGTACCAGGCATAAGTAAGTAGTATGGAGGAGTCTCTGGAATACGGTGGCAGTGACGCAGCAGTGTATTGTCTGCAGAGTATGGAGGATTCTCTGGAATATGGCGGCAGTGATGAGAAGTGTATTGTCTGCAGAGAGTATGGAGGACTCTCTGGAATATGGTGGCAGTAACGCAGCAGTGTATTGTCTGCAGAGTATGGAGGAGTCTCTGGAATACGGTGGCAGTGACGCAGCAGTGTATTGTCTGCAGAGTATGGAGGATTCTCTGGAATATGGCGGCAGTGACGAGAAGTGTATTGTCTGCAGAGAGTATGGAGGACTCTCTGGAATATGGTGGCAGTGACACAGCAGTGTATTGTCTGCAGAGTATGGATGGTTCTCTGGAATATGGCGTCAGTGACGCAGCAGTGTATTGTCTGCAGAGTATGGAGGAGTCTCTGGAATATGGTGGCAGTGACGCAGCAGTGTATTGTCTGCAGAGAGTATGGAGGAGTCTCTGGAATATGGTGGCAGTGACGCAGCAGTGAATTGTCTGCAGAGAGTATGGAGGATTCTCTGAAATATGGCGGCAGTGACGCAGCGGTGTATTGTCTGCAGAGTATGGAAGAGTCTCTGGACTATGGTGGCAGTGATGCAGCAGTATATTGTCTGCAGAATGTGGAAGACTCTCTGGAATATGGTGGCAGTGACGCAGCGGTGTATTGTCTGCAGAGTATGGAGGATTCTCTGGAATATGGTGGTAGTGACAAAGCAGTGTATTGTCTGCAGAGTATGGAGGAGTCTCTAGAATATGGTGGCAGTGACGCAGCAGTGTATTGTCTGCAGAGAGTATGGAGGATTCTCTGGAATATGGTGGCAGTGACACAGCAGTGTATTGTCTGCAGAGAGTATGGAGGAGTCTCTGGAATATGGTGGCAGTGATGCAGTAGTGTATTGTCTGCAGAGAGTATGGAGGAGTCTCTGGAATATGGTGGCAGTGATGCAGCAGTGTATTGTCTGCAGAGTACGGAGGAGTCTCTGGAATATGGTGGCAGTGACGCAGCAGTGTATTGTCTGCAGAGAGTACGGAGGAGTCTCTGGAATATGGTGGCAGTGACGCAGCATTGTACTGTCTGCAGAGTATGGAGGACTCTCTGGAATATGGTGGCAGTGACACAGCAGTGTATTGTCTACAGAGAGTATGGAGGAGTCTCTGGAATATGGTGGCAGTGACGCAGCGGTGTATTGTCTGCAGAGAGTATGGAGGAGTCTCTGGAATATGGTGGCAGTGACGCAGCAGTGTATTGTCTGCAGAGTATGGAGGATTCTCTGGAATATGGTGGCAGTGACGCAGCAGTGTATTGTCTGCAGAGTATGGAGGAGTCTCTGGAATATGGTGGCAGTGACGCAGCAGTGTATCATTAGCTGCTGTCCTGACACCCCAGAGATTGGAGCTCGGCTCTCGGTGAGTCACCGGCCTTTGAAATCCAGCAGCCCACTCTCTGCAGATTGTACAGGGCAGACCTGAGCCTCCTGCACGCCTCCAGCTATAGGGAGGGGGTCCCAGAGAGCCGCTATACAAGGCTTATGAGAATCCAGCTGTGACGTGCATGTTGGCACACACACACACGACATGCTGGTCACCTGAAATCAGGGTTCTTAATTAAAGTGGACTTGAACTCATGCACGGGACATAAGGAAAAGAAAGGTTAATCCACCCTCTTTGTGTTTAGAATGAAGAACCAGTCCAGTTCCCCTTCAGCTGCAAGTAATCACAAGTGTAATTTGATCTCTCAGCCGTATCAACTCAGGAATCTCGGCAGCCTTAGCTAATTTTGTAAACACAGGATGTTAACCCTGTGTCTGCTTCCATGAAAGTAGGAAGTAGAAGCACTGCAGAATTGCAGGAGTTCTGTGGGCTTTTTTGTTTAAAGGTTATTATTCTGCTGTTTGTGTTTAAGAGCAGATAGGAAGTTCTGTGTTCTGGTCTGCTTTAGAGAGGCACTGTAGTGACATGTAGAATGCAGTGAATTAGTGTTTTTTGGTCATTTTCCTTTAGCACTAGAAACAAACCCCACCTGCCGTAGATCGTAGAGCTGTACATTGTAAATAGACGGCGGTTTCGCCATCTAACAGTTTCCTAGCGGCAATCATTGCTGAGAGACTGGTGACGAAGCGCCAAGCGGAGATGCGCACTCATTGGCGCGCACGATCGCCTACAAATCCCCGCCCCAGGACTTTACACCAATCGGTGTTAGGCGGTCCTGGGACTGCTGCCGCGATCACGCCCATCGGCGTGACGTGGTCCTATAGCAGTTAAGGTGCCCATACATTGAGCTATAATGGCCAAATTGATCAAGAGACAGATCTATCTCTGATTGAATCTGATCAGAAAGAGATCTGTTGGCTGCCCATACACCATAGACAAATAACCCATCAATTTCAGCATGAAATCTCAGGAATCAGCCTGGTGACGCTGTCCCCTCCCCCTCCAAATGTAAATGTGCCCCGCCCCCTGTGCCCGTACATATAAATCTCACCTTCTCCAGCTGCTTCCGGTTACCACCATGCGGTAGCCTCATATAGAACGTGAAGTCACACATGCGGCTGGTGGCGCTCAGGGAAACAGCGACAAGTACGGGAGCAGCTGGGGGGGAGTGGCCTTGTGGGCCGCGTTCGTTAGTCGTCATAACGCACGCAGTTACTACTGCGCACATTGGACAAAGATTTTTCAGTTTGCTCAGTCAATGCATTTGAACTATTTTGGGCTAAAATCTATCAAATTGTCGATCGGACATGCTTGTTGCAGCACTGATTTTCATCCAATTCGAGAATATTATCGATCGGATGGTCTATTGAGCCACAAAATTGATGATGTCTGGCCAGCTTACTGCTGGGTACACACAGTAAGATTTTCCGTGCGATTTTCCTATCTGATCGTTTTATCCGCTCGATTCTGCGCTCGAGCTAATCTTCGCTTGTTTTTCTCTTATGTTCCATTCACTTCTGTGAGAAATCGAGCGCACAATCGATCAGGAGTAATATCAGACATGAGGGATTGTATCAATCGGATCCACCTATCGCATAGAAAATCATACTGTGTGTACCCAGCATTAGCGTTTCCTAACGCGTTGGACTGTGTATCGCCGGGGTAATGTCACTTCATCTCCCCTCGGGCTGATAGAGAAGTACTGCTGTCCCGTGACAGCGATTTAATTACTTTAATCAGATCCAGCCGCATGTCTTCCTATTAATTGTTGTACTCCGGGCTCAGCTGTCCAATGCTTGTTTGCACTGTGATCTGCGGATAATCACCGTCAGCTGCTGCCAATTCGCTGTGCTCTGGAATCCGTGTGCAGCCCTGACTTTTGTACTGAACATGGATGCCCCCTGGTGATAGCTTGTGAAACGGCAATGTGCAGTGAGTAAGTCCGTCCTGTGTTCAATGCAGGCACGGTTTTGGGATACAACTTAAAGCGGATCCGAGATGAAAAACTAACTATAACAAGTAACTTGTCTATATATTTTATCTAAAGTTTAGATAGTTTACACAGCAAATCTAGCTGCAAACAGCTTCAATAGAATATGATTATTTCTTTCTGTGATACAATGACAGCAGCCATGTTGTTTGTAAACATTGCAAACAGGCAAAAAAACAAAAAAGTATTTGGTTTGAGGAATGCCCTATAAACTATATGAAAGGAACACAATTATGCAATGAGTAAAAGTTCATCTCGGATCCACTTTTAAGAGAACCCGAGGTGGGTTTTAAGAAAGCTATTAGGACACAGAGGCTGGTTGTGCATCCTATCACCAGCCTCTGTTACTGTACTGTGCCCCCCCCCCCCCCCCCCTGCACTCTGCTGTCCCTGACCAAAAAAAACTGCCGTGCTAACGATATGCAGCGTGTCGCTAGCAGGCTGTTTACATCCAGGATGTCACTCTAAGTCGCTCCCCCGCCTTCTCTATAGCGCAGCTCCCCGCCTGCATACCTTCCCTCCCCGCCTCTGTAAGCTGATTGGAGGGAAAGGACGCAGGCGGGGGGCGGCGCTACAGAAGAGGCGGGGGAGCGGCGGTGAGTGACATCCTGGATGTAAACAGCCTGCTAGTGACACGCTGCATGTCACTGGGGCACAGTATAGTAACAGAGGCTGGTGATAGTATGCACAACCCAGCCTCTGTGTCCTAATGGCTTTCTTAAAGGATACCCGAGGTGACATGTGACATGAGATAGACATGGGTATATGTACAGTGCCTAGCACACAAATATCTATGCTGTGTTCCTTTTTTTTCTTTCTCTGCCTGAGAGAGTTAAATATCAGGTATGTAAGTGGCTGACTCAGTCCTGACTCAGACAGGAAGTGACCACAGTGCGACCCTCACTGATAAGAAATTCCAACTATAAAACACTTTTTTAGCAGAAAATGGCTTCTGAGAGTAAGAAAGGGAACATTTTTATCAGGGAGGGTCACACTGTGGTCACTTCCTGTCTGAGTCAGGACTGAGTCAGCCACTTACATACCTGATATTTAACTCTTTCAGGCAGAGAAAGAAAAAAAGGAAACGCAGCATAGTAGTTTGTGTGCTAGGCACTGTACATACACATGTCTAGCTCATCATGTCACATGTCAGTTCGGGTATCCTTTAAAAACCACCTCGGGTTCTCTTTAAGGCCCCGTTCACACTGCACGCATTGCCGTCCTGATTTCGGGAACGCATACAGGAAGCCGACGCGCACAACATCAGACAGTGCATAGAATGCACAGTCTGATGTTTACATTGCATGCTTTCCGGACCAGTGCAGTCCAGGAACGCATGCTGCACGCATTTTTTAACAAAGCGCACAGCTGACCCATTCACTTCGTATTCGTACGCATTGTGTTCCGAACACACGCCCATCCGCATTTCATGGTGTGAACGTGGCCTTAGACTGAGACAAGTAAAAAAAAAAAATCTTTATGTAACACGACAGATCCCTCATTTATTACGCTTTTTAGAGAAAATAACGCAACCGCCTTCTTATACTAAATGATTATTGAACACGGCTGCCTAATGGCAGTTCCCTTGATCAGGTTTCACACTGCTGCATACTGCTGGTCACAACAATGCTCTCTGTATGGCAGTACCGAACTCTGTTGATTCTTACTACCTGTAGTCCAGGGGTGTCAAACTCAAATACAAAGTGGGCCGAAATTGAACACTGGGACCTAGTCCAACCTCAATGCCTACTGGACACCTTACTCCCTTATAAAGTTCTGTGGTGTCTAGTGGCCCCCCTCCCCATACAGTTCCCTGGTGTCTAGAGACCCCCACCCTCCCCTATACAGTTCCCTTTTGTTTAGTGCTTTCCCTCTACCTCCCCATATGGCTTCCCTTGTGATCTAGGACTTCACCTCCAATATAGCTTCCCTGGTGGTCTAGAGTGGGCCAAACATAATGCAAAGTGGGGACACCACTTGAGGGGCAAATTTAATGGCTCTGAGGGCCGGAGTTTGACATGTATGCTGTAGTCCCAGTGAGCAAGGATTCTCTAGACATCTGAGCCACCTCTTTCTCCACCTTTTCCAGCTCTGGGATCCTATAACCTTTCTCCACAAACGTCTTTGTGATCCGCTCTGCAACTATCCTGTATCCCTGCTCAGTAGAGTTGGTCCTTCTTGCTCTTAGGTATTGGCCTTTTGGAATCCCTCTCATCACTGCCGTATTGTAAAAGCTTCTCAACAAATTAGCAGTAGGAGAACAGAGGCGCCAGCAGGATAAAAGTGGATAAAAACTTTAAAATTTGCTGGGAGGAAGTGTTGGACTTACCTCTATAAAGCAGACACGAAAGACTGTCTGAATAGTAGTCACATTTATTAATTAGTACCCCAAAACAGTGCAACGCGTTTCGCAGGCCCAGCCCGCTGAGGCGCTACACCTGCTATTGCTGAAATTCTGTCTTGTCCCCATTTTTATTGCCTGATGAAGCGGGCTGGGCCTGCGAAACGCGTTGCACTGTTTTGGGGTACTAATTAATAAATGTGACTACTATTCAGACAGTCTTTCGTGTCTGCTTTATGGAGGTAAGTTCACCACTTCCTCCCAGCAAATTTTAAAGTTTTTATCCACTTTTATCCTGCTGGCGCCTCTGTTCTCCTACTGCTATACCGTGTCCACC
Source organism: Hyperolius riggenbachi (assembly GCF_040937935.1). Taxonomy (NCBI): domain Eukaryota; kingdom Metazoa; phylum Chordata; class Amphibia; order Anura; family Hyperoliidae; genus Hyperolius; species Hyperolius riggenbachi. The sequence continues at coordinate 11,086,646 of NC_090656.1, forward strand.
CCTGGTGGAGGGGTGATCTACCCCCTTTCGCATCTACAGAGAGCGACTTCTTATCCCTGAGTGAGGACAGGTCTAATCTCCTCACCTGCCTATACAGTGGTTGCCTGTGTGGTAACCCATGTTTGTGAGTATAATTTTCTCACGATAACCTTTACTTCATTTATGCTTAACATACTACACTATATTGGGCTCTCGGTTTCTCTACTCTTTTTCTCAACAAATTGTTACAGTCAGGTGGTTTCATATACAAATCTGTACATAGCCCATTGAGAGAAACCGAGATTGCCACATTCAGATAGTGAATCAACTCCATGGAATACTTGAGGGTGAACTTTTATGGTAGGATGGGCCAAATTGGCCTCATTTGCCATCTCTTTCAGAGTATCAATAGGACCTTTCCACAAAATGACTTTTGTTTTTTGAGTGCCTTCTCCTTACATTGCCACAGGAAGTAGTTATGGAAAGACATCCATGGCTATAATTACAAGGTAATGCCCAGAGGTGTTGAATTGATCCAGGGATTTTATCTGATTGCCATCTGGAGTCGGGAACGATTTTTTTCCCTTTTGGGGATAATGCCTTGTAAGTTTTTTTCGCCTTCCTCTGGATCAACAGGGATATGTGAGGGAGCAGGCTGGTGTTGTGCCTTCCTCTGGATCAGCAGGGATATGTGAGGGTGCAGGCTGGTGGTGTACCTTCCTCTGGATCAGCAGGGATATGTGAGGGAGCGGGCTGGTGTTGTACCTTCCTCTGGATCAGCAGGGATATGTGAGGGGGGCAGGCTGGTGTTGTGCCTTCCTCTGGATCAGCAGGGATATGTGAGGGTGCAGGCTGGTGTTGTGCCTTCCTCTGGCTCAGCAGGGATATGTGATGGTGCAGGCTGGTGTTGTGCCTTCCTCTGGATCAGCAGGGATATGTGAGGGTGCAGGCTAGTGTTGTGCCTTCCTCTGGATCAGCAGGGATATGTGAGGGTGCAGGCTGGTGTTGTGCCTTCCTCTGGATCAGCAGGGATATGTGAGGGTGCAGGCTGGTGTTGTGCCTTCCTCTGGATCAGCAGGGATATGTGATGGTGCAGGCTGGTGTTGTGCCTTCCTCTGGATCAGCAGGGATATGTGAGGGTGCAGGATGGTGTTGTGCCTTCCTCTGGATCAGCAGGGATATGTGAGGGAGCAGGCTGGTGTTGTGCCTTCCTCTGGATCAGCAGGGATATGTGAGGGAGCAGGCTGGTGTTGTGCCTTTCTCTGGATCAGCAGGGATGTGTGAGGGGGCAGGCTGGTGTTGTGCCTTCCTCTGGATCAGCAGGGATATGTGAGGGAGCAGGCTGGTGTTGTGCCTTCCTCTGGATCAGCAGGGATGTGTGAGGGGGCAGGCTGGTGTTGTGCCTTCCTCTGGATCAGCAGGGATATGTGAGGGAGCAGGCTGGTGTTGTGCCTTCCTCTGGATCAGCAGGGATATGTGAGGGAGCAGGCTGGTGTTGTGCCTTCCTCTGGATCAGTAAGGATATGTGAGGGAGCAGGCTGGTGTTGTGCATTCCTCTGGATCAGCAGGGATATGTGAGGGGGGCAGGCTGGTGTTGTGCCTTCCTCTGGATCAGTAAGGATATGTGAGGGAGCAGGCTGGTGTTGTGCCTTCCTCTGGATCAGCAGGGATATGTGAGGGGGGCAGGCTGGTGTTGTGCCTTCCTCTGGATCAGCAGGGATATGTGAGGGTGCAGGCTGGTGTTGTGCCATCCTCTGGATCAGCAGGGATATGTGAGGGTGCAGGCTGGTGTTGTGCCTTCTTCTGGATCAGCAGGGATATGTGAGGGTGCAGGCTGGTGTTGTGCCTTCTTCTGGATCAGCAGGGATATGTGAGGGTGCAGGCTGGTGTTGTGCCTTCTTCTGGATCAGCAGGGATATGTGAGGGTGCAGGCTGGTGTTGTGCCTTCTTCTGGATCAGCAGGGATATGTGAGGGAGCAGGCTGGAGTTGTACTTTATTTTCTGGTTGAACTCGATGGACGTATGTCTTTTTTTTCAAACCAAATAACTATGTAACTATTAAGCTATCTTGGTCAAATATGAACTGTATGCAGCGCTTGACCCATTCTGATAAAATTGTTTGCTTGCTTTTCACATAGCAGGGTAGCGCTCTACAAGGTTTTTCTTCTTTAAAACAACAAAAAAACTGTACAGTGGTTCGGTTGAGCGCTAGTCTAATTATTGCTATTTATGTAACTATTGGTGGATTGATCCACCCCTGGTAAGAGATCAGAAATGAAATTTGCAAAAATCCCTTTGATTTGATTTAATAGATTTGCCTTAAAGGATACCCGAAGTGACATGATGAGATAGACATGGGTATGTACAGTGCCTAGCACACTCATAACTAGGCTGTGTTACTTTTTTTTTCTTTCTCTGTCTAAAGAGTTAAATATCAGGTATGTTAGTGACGGTTTCTGTCTGGGTCAGACTATAGCTAAACCTTTACTGATAAGGAATTACAGCCATAAAACACTTTCCTGTCAATAAATGGCTTCTGAGAGCAGGAAAGAGATAAAAAGGGTCAATAATTCATAGCTTTGAGCTCTACCATACTTCAATGAATGTATCATTGAGCAGAGACAATGGATCAGTAAAAACTAGATTTAAATATAAAATAAAACTGTGGGATATCTAAAAAAGTCATTTTTAGGAGAAGGAGGATGGATACAATTGTTTTTCTCATCAGTTTATTTTCACCTCGGATGTCCTTTAAGGGGTTTTTCATTAACAGACGGTTTTCTTTGTTGCAGGATAAACCAGGCCCCGACGCACGGTTTTGAGAGCGATGTCGGCTCTAGGACTACTCACCACTTCATGTACCCGGAGAGTGCAAAAAACCTCCCAGCCAACGTCAGCTTCGTCCTGGTCCCGTTCAAAGCTCTGGATCTTCTGTGGATCACCAGCGCCCTGTCCACCGGGCAAATCCGATTGTAAGTCCCCAGATGCCCATAGATGGGATAAATACCTAGATAACGGCTACAACCGCCTCCTCTGTCAGTGGGAGACTGATGACACGCGCGCAAATGCTGTACTGTAATGTGATGAAATGTGCTGTTTTTTTTTTTTTTTTTTTTTTTTGTTTTGTTTTTTTTACAATATTCCTTTAAATGATTTAGTCAGTGATTGCCCATTGTAAAATCTTTCCTCACCCTGAATTACATTCTGAAGTTTATCACAGGTGGTGGGATCTTTACTGCTGGCAGGTGCTTCACTGCGGAATGTTTGACTGTGTGTTCCGAAGTCGGTAGAAATCTAGTCTTCCAGAGTGCTGTAGGGCAGAAGACTTTGTGACATTAGAGTGCTCTGCGGCAGAAGGCTATAAATCCCCGGGGGGGGGGGGGGGGGTGTTACATATCTATATACAGTGGTGTACAGATATAGGAAGCATTTCTGATGCGGAGACCAGGAAGCTTAAGATAAAAGTAGGTATCCTGAATAATATAGGAGAAATCCATGTATCATTGGAGTGCGGAACTAAGTAGAAAGAACATTTGCAGTTTTACCTATCCATTTTTTTTCTTCCTTTGTCCTTTAACCCCTTCCCGACCACCTAACACCAATCTGCGGCAGGAGAGTGGCAGCCCCAGAACCGCCTAACGCTAATTGGCATCATATCCTGGAGACATGGTTTAGCAGGGAACATCCCCTGCAGAGACGCGGTGCTCCGTGATCAGCCTGCCAGCCGCGATGGTGGCTGGCAGACTGTTAGGAAACAAAAAAGCTGTTTATTTACCTTTCTACGACACTGCAATCAGCCGCAGCGCAGTACAAGGGACAGTTTCCTCTGATTGGCTGGCAGTCTAAGCCTACTGAGGAAGTAATTGGATCGCCGTCCACTGACAATTTAGGAAGGGAAGGGGGGAGGGAGTAGGACAACGAAGATTTAAAAAAAAAATAAAAAATTGATCGCAGCAGCAATCAGAGACCACCAAAATAAAGCCCTGTTAGGGACAAGAAAAGGATGGCAAATTCATTTGGCTGCTAAGTTGTATGGCTGTGCAGCGAGTTGTTAAAGCTGCAGAGTGCTAAATTGTGAAAAATGGCCTGGTTACTAGGGGGGGTGTAAGCCTGGGGTCCTCAAGTGGTTAAGTAAACCTGAAGAGAAACAAAGTTTTGATATTTACTTACCTCGATGGCTCTCCAGACCCCTCCAGGCTGCTTCTTTCATCCGGCCATCTCTCCGTCTTGCTGCTGTATGCCGTTTGGAACTCTGGCAATGCGCCCTTAGTACTCGATCCTGCATTTATGAGTCACAGCTGTCGGCAGAAACACACTGGGCATGCGCAGTGCCGATTGTCTTCTAACATGCCCAGAGTCCCCTCAGCCTTGGCTGCTGCGCACAGCCGTGTGGGGGCACGATACATGGGGGCGCACAGACTGTACTGCACATGTGCTGAGCTCCGACTCGTACCAGTTACGGGGCATGCAGTAGCAACACTGATGGGAGGTCGGACGAATAAAGTACCCTGGAGGGGTCTGAAGAATCCAGAACACAGAGGTAAGTATACATTGAAAAACTTTTCCTCACCTCCAGAACAAGGTCAGCAGCAAAACGTCACAATATTGTTCAGGGTCTGTCTGTAGTTAAAGGTTGTCAATAAAGCTGGATTTTACCATTTCCCCACCACTGCATCTTGTATCTACACCCCTGTGGACTTCACTTCAGCACCAGGGGCGTAGACCGGGCTGGCCGGAGGCAGAGGCGAGAGAGGCTCCAGCTTAAGGGCGCAGTCCTTTTAAACAGTACCAATTGCCTGGCAGCCCTGCTGCAGTAGTGTCTGAATCACTCCAAAAACAAGCAGGCAGTTAATCCAGTCATCTGACAATAATGTCAGAAACACCTGATCTGCTTCATGCTTGTTCAGGGGCTATGCCTAATAGTATTAGAGGCAGGATCAGCAGGATAACCAGGTAACTGGTATTGCTTAAAAGGAAATATAGCAGCCTCCATATACCTCTCATTACAGTTGTCCTTGAAAGTATAAAAGGCAGAAGACCAGCAGGACAGCCAGGCAATGTGCATTATTACAAGGAAATAAGCATGTCAGCCTCCATATCCCTCTCTTCTCGGGTTCCCTGTAAAAAGCAATCAACATGCCAGCCACTATATGCTTCTCACATTAGGTTCCCTTTAAGAGCTAGCCCTATATGAAGCTGTGGCAGCCAATCTGCAGTTAGAAGCAATACTGATGGCAGAAGCGACCAATGCCACGCCCCCTTAGTACTGAAAGCAGCCATATTGCGAGATCGTCAAATCCAGCTCTGAGAGAGTTGTGTGTCGCTACTGCTGTCAGCTACACACGACTTCCTTTGTTTGCTTTTATCAAACAAGCTGATCTCCTATTCTCTATTGATCAAATGAAAATCTCCCAACAGCGAAGAGCACGGAGTGCAGAACGGCTTCCTGTTGGCTTAATCATGAGATAGGGCTACAGGAGAGCTTGAAAGTAGTATTTTTAACCATTTCATGGTTTGGTTTTTATGGTTGGGGGGGGGGGTCCCAATTAAGATTTTTATTGAAAAGGTTTTTCAAAAATATAAGACAACAGTAATACAGTACCAGTAGCAGAATTTGTTTAATAGTTATTAGGGTCAAATGTTTTGAAGCAGAGGGGACATTTTGATTGTAAGTCTGGTGTGTAGAGAATAGTGTGGCTGGGTGCTGCCTGAAACAAGCCGCATGTTGTTGATTACACAGCAGAAAGTATAAAATGTCTTCCTAAATTTCATGTGCATTCCATGACAAACTTCTAGAAGAGAGACTTACATCAGGGCGTAACTAGAAATCACTGCCCCTATTGGGCCCCTATTTGTGCAGAGATCAGAAAGCTTTTTCTCTCCGTGCCAAGACTCCTCAATCATCACTACAGTACAGAGCACTTGGGGAGGGGTAGAGAGGCTGGGGGTAGAACAGCGCTGTACACAAGACCCTGCTGCACACAGAATAGAGACTGTCTACTAATCTTTGTGTGCAAAACTTTGTACGATTCCTTATCAGTGGCTTAGCAGATGCACTCATTAGAACAATTGTGCAGAGAGCAGAAAGATTCTTCTCTCCCTGCACTTAGTTTCTCAGGACAGGGAAACAAAACTCTTAACAAACTGCAGAAATCTCCTTCACATGCCCTTCAGTCTAATTAGTTTAATGTTAATCATGTGGAAACCAGGAGATGAGGTTACAAATTACTCTGCAGAAAACGAATGTAATTACTATTCCAGGCTGGAACTAGTTTTTAACCCATGCATGTCTGCAGAAGGTTACATAAAACTGTTTACTTATTCATGCATATAGTGTAAATTCACTATATTATAAATACAGGCAGTTGCTTACAGTTACAGTAACAATAGATTTGTGAAAGGAAGTGTCTGTTCAGATGGACGGCTGCTGGCGGGATTAACAGCCGCAATCCGCCGCATCTTGCATTAAGATTAATGGAAGCGTTCATCTGAAAGCGCCACGATCAATCGAATTTTCCGAGGCACTGCTTGTAGTGACGGCTGCTTAATGTTAGCAGAAAATGTAAAAAAGCTTCTGTAAGTCCACTTAAGTATACAGTACTCCACGATGAATAGTTTTGATAGCAGAAATTATATTTTTAGCAATATACAGTGCATCTGCAAAGTATTCAGTGTATCTTTTTTCCACATTTTGTTATGTTACAGTCTTATCCCATAATGGATTAAAGGATACCCGAAGTGACATGTGACATGATGAGATAGACAAGTGAATGTACAGTGCCTAGCACACAAATAACTAGGCTGTCTTCCTTTTTTTCTTTCTCTGCCTGAAAAAGTTAAATATCAGGTATGTAAGTGGCTGACTCAGTCCTGACTCAGACAGGAAGTGACTACAGTGTGACCCTCACTGATAAGAAATTCCCCTTTTTATCTCTTTCTTGCTTTCAGAAGCCATTTTCTGCTAGGAAAGTGTTTTATAGTGGGAATTTCTTATCAGTGAAGGTTACACTGTAGTCACTTCCTGTCTGAGTCAGGACTGAGTCAGCCACTTACATACCTGATATTTAACTGTCAGGCAGAGAAAGAAAAAAGGGAATACGGCATAGTTATTTGTGTGCTAGGCACTGTACATTCACTTGTCTATCTCATCTTGTCACATGTCACTTCGGGTATCCTTTAAATTCATTTTACCTCAGAATTCTACACACAACACCCCATAATGACAACGTGAAAAAAGTTGAAGTTTAGGCTGGTGTTTCCTATTTAACTTTATCATCCAGAAGCGTTGGCTGTCAGAGTGTAACCATGTTTTCCTTCCCCCCCCTGCAGCACGTATGCCCCTGTCAAGGCCTTCCTGCGAGTGGATAAAGATAAGGTGAGATTTTATTTATAGACCACCTTATGTTTTGATTGTGTAACCGTTCATCCTAAAGCTATTTAAAGGAGAAACAAGGCAGGCTTACGTGTGCCCTTCTGTGACCTCTTGTGGCCAGTTAGGTTACAGCAGCTTTTGTAAGCACGATGATTCATTAGTTCCAGTCAAAGAGAGCTGTCTGTGCTTAGAGAGGAACTCCAGTGAAAATAATGTAATAAAAAAGTGCTTAATTTGCACAATAATTATATATAAATGATTTAGTCAATTTGCCCATTGTAAAATCTTTCTTCTCCCTGATTTACATTCTGACATTTATCACATTGTGACATTTTTACTGCTGGCAGGTGATGTCAGTGGAAGGAGCTGCTGCTTGCTTTTTTGGCATCACATGGTCCTGACATCACACTGAAGGAGGGGTTTCACAACAATATCAGCCATACAGAGCCCCCTGATGATCCATTTGAGAAAAGGAAAAGTTTTCTCCTGGGAAAGGGGGTATGAGCTACTGATTGGGATGAAGTTCAATTCTTGGTCACGGTTTCTCTTTAATCTCTACAGACAGATGAAGGCAGCCGTTACATGCTGGTGTCTTGTATAAGAGCACTTTTTTTAGATCCAGGGCATGTCCTACATAAAGGTCACTCTGGGGCTCACTGATGTTGCCTCAGAACCTGTCAGCATTAATGGGAACCTGTAGGAAACCATCAATAATCCGGTCTTTCAGGATCGATTGTGCCCATCAGCTTCTTGTTTTCATGCAATATGATCTGAACAATCTGATCTGATTGAAAATACGATAGATGACTAGAAATTGTATAGTTTGGGCACCTTAATGTGGTAAGGGGATAGAACCCTTTATGGCTTGGTACTTCCAACACTTCTTGTGCACAAAGGAAGTGGAAAAATCTCCCCCAAGGATGTCAGGGACCACAACACATAAATCATCTCTTTGTAGAGTGGAACAACCGCTGTGCCTCATTTCCTGTTAGTGATGGGTCGTTCACGAACGAGCCGGCTCTAAGAGCCGGCTCTTTGCTGTGAACGACAAGAGCCGGTTCTCAGTTTTTAAAGAGCCGATGCCTCAGCCGCCCCACACAGCTCTGATTTGCTGTGTAATAAAGGGCGCTGAGGCATGCTGGGAGATGTAGTCCTGTAGTTGCAGCTTGTAGGTGTGTATGGGGCAGAGCAGAGCAGTAGCAGGAGGGATTGGGGCAGTCAGCGAAGCAGTCTGGAGTTGTCATGGAGATGGGGGCGGGGCTTTTACTCCGATTCTGAGTGGTGTCCAGTGATATTTAATGAAGAGCCGATTGAGAGCCGTAAGAGCCGGCTCTCTAATGGGAGCCGATTCAGAAGAACCGATTCTCTGAGAAGAGCCGGAATTCCCATCACTATTTCCTGTCATATAAGTGCCGCGGAGGACCTTTAGACAGGAAGTGAGGGGCGGGGTGAGGACCTGTAGACAGGAAGTGAGGGGCGGGGTGAGGACCTGTAGACAGGAAGTGAAGGGCGGGGTGAAGACCTGTAGACAGGAAGTGAGGGACGGGGTGAGGACCTGTAGACAGGAAGTAAGAGGCGGGGTGAGGATCTGTAGACAGGAAGTGAGGGGCGGGGTGAAGACCTGTAGACAGGAAGTGAGGGGCGGGGTGAGGACCTGTAGACAGGAAGTGAGGGACGGGGTGAGGACCTGTAGACAGGAAGTGAGGGACGGGGTGAGGACAGGTTATGTCCTCACGGGTAACCATAACAACCTCCCCTTCCCCAATGTTAACTATTCTCTACCAGTACTTTGTGAAACTGCTTAAGTTGTTGGTACTGGAGGAATTTTGGCTTTCAAAAACTTCTTGCGTTTCGTAATCGTTGCTTTTTGGGTAATGTTTTTTGGTGGGATTTTTAATTTATTTTTTTACACTAGTTTTACTCTTGATGTGGTGTGATTGTCCTGCGGCAGGAGAGCCTTAGGCAAGACAATCGCACTGCACTGTGTCCCCTTTCACATACCCTGTGGCAAAGTGCGCTCACAGGGTAATGTGTGTAGAGCCGCCCCCTGCTCAGTGACGGATTTCCTGCTAGACAGGAAATATCTCATTGCATTACCGTTGGTCTGCGCATCTTTGCCACCACCGCGACCGCTCATGTACACTTACTGCATTGCCGTGCTTTGCCGTAGACTTGCATTGTGGTAGGCATGAATCATACGGCAACACATTGCAGAGTTTGCGGCAGCCTAGCATCGATTTAGCTGCTTCCGGCACATTGCATTGCGCTGCGGGTAGTGTGCATAGTCTCATTTAGACTATTGGCCATTGCGACGTGGGAGCGGCGGCGCACAACACAGATCGACACGGTAAATGTGAAAGGGGCCTTCATAAACATATACATATTTTAATATAGAAAGGCCAGTGGTGCGTTGGCGCCATCTAGTGGCATGTTTTATGTATTTGGTACTGATGTTTGTTATACTATTGTGAGGGAGATATTTGGATCCCAGTACTTTTTATGTATTTCTTGCATTTATTTATTAAAATGTATTTAAATACATTTTGTTAGTTTTTTGGCTTTACTGAGTGGGATAGTTGAATTGATCTATGTACAATATCAACACCTTAAAACAAACTCAGATCATCATCCATGCAGCAATTGTAAGGGACAACTGTAACAAGAGGGATATGAAGGCTGCCATATTCATTTCCTTTTAAGCCATACCAGTTGCCCGGCTATCCTGTTGGCCCTCTGCCTCTAATACTTTCAGCCATAGACCCTGAACAAGCATGCAGCAGATCAGGTGTTTCTGACATTATTATCAGATCTGATAGCTGCATGCTTGTCTGTTGTTATTCAGACACTACTGCAGCCAAATAGATTAGCAGGACTGCCAGGCAACTGGTATTGTTAAAAGGAGATAAATATGGCAGCCTCCATATCCCTCTCACTACAGTTGTCCTTTAAAGGAAACCTGAGATAAGAGGGATATGGATGCTGCCATATATATCTCCTTTTAAACCATTCTAGTTGCCTGGCTATCCTGCTGATATTGGTGTGGATTCTGCTGCAGAACATTTGAACCGCTTGGTATGGGGTGTCCGGTACGGCGAGATTCAAACATTGAACTCCTGTGACCAGGAAGAGAAAACCAGGAGTGCCTATATGGTTTAGCATTTTCAGTTGTGGGTAAAATAGAACCAACAACAAATACTACTTACAAACACGGATTCCTCATAGGCAACCACTGTAATGAGCATGTGGAGTAATCTGTCTCCATTTGGATAGAGAGTTCTCTTCTGGACTTGGATCACACTCAGGGCCGGATTTACCATAAGGCACTATAGGCATGTGCCTACAGGCGACTAATCATAGAAAGATGGCTCACTCCACTTTCCAAGTGCCTCCATTCAGCCTTGCCTATGCAGAGTCCCAAGCGGAGTATAAATGAGAGGTTACTCACACAGGTCTCTGCATTCCAGTGACCAGATCTCCCTTCAGTCGGGGCACCTCTAGTTACTTAATACTGAGGGTACCTCTGGCTACCTAATGCTAAGGGTCACCTGTAGCTACCTATGACTGGCAAGGGAAGTAAGGGAAAAGTGACATCTGGGCCAGCCAGCACACGTGCAGTGTAGTTTGGTGGAGGTCCATGGAGGGCGGAGTCTAGGGTGCCAGGATATCTGTACCTATAGACTCCTGTGAGGTAAATCCGGCCTGGTCGCACTCCATCCGAAATGGTCCTCTGGATCTACTGGATCTTGGTTAGAGGGATAGCCACTGAGGGGGGGAACTAGACTAATACAGGGAAGGAGGACGGTGTCAATTGACAGTGAAGACTGTATTAGTAAGGAACAGTTTTTCCGCAATATGGAGGTTAACTACTTAACGACCAGCTAACGTTGATAGGCGGCGCCTGGTCGTTTGTGGTTTTGCATGGAAACAACCGCTCATTCGAGCGGCCTTTCCATGCCAGTTCACGGAGGGTGTCTCCGTGAACAGTGTGCGAGCCGCCGATTGCGGCTCGCACACGTAATGTAAACACGCGGGGAAGAAATCCCCGCTGTTTACATCAATACGGCACTCCGTAAAGGAGATCGGCGATCGCCGTCATTTGATAGGCTGAAGCCTATCCTACATGGCGCAGGACGGATATCCGTCCTGCGCAGCCCAATGAGGAAGAGGTTGGGAGGGAGAGGAAGGGAGCACAGAAAACGCTGCGGAGGAAGGCTTTGAAGAGCCCCCCCCGCTCGGGCCACACGGAACGGCGGCGATCAGACCCCCCCAGCACGTCATCCCCCTAGTGGGGAAAAAAGGGAGGGGGAGTCTAATCGCCCTGCCTTGCACACGATCTGCGCTGCGGGCTGGAGAGGCCACGCAGCGCAGATCTGAGAGAACAGCCCCGGGCCTTAAGTGGTTAAAGATGAATTTATTGGGCACCCAAAACCTGCTTTGGTGTATATATTGTGAGAACTAGAGGTTATTTTGAGGTATGCTATTGCAGCTGGGATCACTCAGCTTGGTTTAGTTTGACTCTGTGCATTGATACCCAACCATCAATAACATGAGTGGAGCACTCTCCCTGATCTTCCCTCAGTCTTCTGGATTTGCTTCTCTCGTTCTTTCTTTACTTTCTCATCCTGCACCCTTTACTTTTATTTGAGGTTAGTATCTGTAAGACCTGGAGTATACTAGGCCCAGGCAGAGGTATTTTTATGTTTTGGGGTATTTTGATGTTGGATGCGCAAAAATGTGGTTCATATATGAATAACATTCATCCATTGTTAGTTATTTTTGGCACTACGTGTTTAATAATTCACTTGCCTATGTACTATGTTGGATTATATTGGTTGTTACTATTTGTGCCTTGATTTTCCAATAACAAATGTAAATAGATAAAACAGAAGTTTGCTTGCCTATTGTGATGACCGCACCGTGTTTGGGAATGTAACTGTGACGCAAGTTTCTGATTGGTCTTTGCAGGTTCAGATCTACAATCCGGCTTTCTTTAAATACATCCACGATCGCTGGACAGAACATCACGGACGCTACCCTTCCACTGGCATGCTGGTCCTCTTCTTTGCTCTACATGTTTGCGATGAGGTGAGTGGAATGCTTTGTGATGTGGAGAAAAGAGTTAAAAGGGGAGCCTCTGGGTGCTCCAAAGGCGGGACAGGCGGCAACGTCTTTAGTCCTGTCAGGTGAAGCTCTGCAGAATGTTTGTTTACCGAGAGTTCCCAAGCCAGTACAAAATATACCTGTTCTTCCAGAATGCTCTGGGGGGAGAATTCCCCATAGCATGCCCTAGGCTAAGCATCACTGGGAGGGTGTATTTACATTCAGTATACAGAATTAAATAGATATAGGAATTGTTTCTGATGCTAAAACCAGGAAAATTACCATAAAAGTGGGTATCCTGAATAATTTACTGCATTTTGCTTCATGTCACTACAAGGCCTCTTTAAAGTGGATTCAAGATGAAAAACTAACTATAATGAGTAATTTGTCTATATATCTTATCTAAAGTTTAGATCGTTTACACAGCAAATCTAGCTGCAAACAGCTTCAATGGTTTATGATTATTTATTTATTCCTGTGATACAATGAATCTCCTCAGCCTGGGAAAACTTCACTGCCCTCCCCTCCTCCCCTCTGACTCTGAAATCTCTGGCCTGTAGCCTCCTCCTGCCCAGACTGAGCTCCCATAAGCCTTTGCTACTAAGGCTGAGAGTGCCAAGGCACTGTGGAGAAGCTGTGGGCGTGGCTTGTTTAGTTTATAGGGAATGAGAGTATTAAAACAAAACAAAAAAAGTATTTGGCTTGAGCATTTCCCTATAAACTATATGAAAGGAACACAATTATGCAAGGAGTACAAGTTTACCTCGGATCCACTTTAATTGCCTTTTTTCTCCTCTCTCTTCCTACCCAGGTGAATGTTTATGGTTTTGGTGCAGATAATCGAGGCAACTGGCATCACTATTGGGAAAATAACCGATACGCTGGAGAATTCCGCAAAACCGGAGTACACGACGCCGACTTCGAGGCGCAGCTGATCGACACCTTGGCCCGAGATGGGAAGATTAAAGTCTACCGCAGCACATGAGGCCCTTTCGGCCCTACATGCACTTTTTTTTTTTTTTTTTTTTTTTTTATGCCCAGTCGACTGACAGCCGTATTTCTGGAGTGACACGCCTCTCAGGAACGATCAGCCAGTCTGGTTAGCAGCAAGGTGCCATTTTGTAGCTGATGGCCAACCGGTGGATGTTAAAGGCCACCGTTATTACGTCACAGCTGTGTAGTATTGTTTTGGATTTGTTTTTGTCATGCCAAATTGTGGATAAGTAGTTACGGAGGCACTTTTTATTCGCTGCCATATGCTGAACAGTATTACCGAATCCAGAGGGATTACGCAACTCACGTTTTAGCAGCTGCTAAGTCTTGACCAATCGGTCTCCATTCAACTAACTGTAGTGCTGTTACAGATGTCTATGTAACTGCAAGCTCTACAGGTTGTATGTTTCCTTGCATTGTATATCAGCCATCTGGACAGAGGGCATGCTGATCTCCCTGGCCAATTACATGGGTGTATTTTCTTGTTTTCCCCACAAAAATGACAATCTGTTGGAGCATATAAAGCTGAGCTTGTACAATCCTCATCGTTCGATGCACCAGTCATTTTAAAGGCCTTAAGAGTTGTCCGTGCTTTTGGTACTAAATTGCCTGCAGCTGTACTTGCTGTTTTTTTTATGAGGACAAGATGGGGAGCCCAACTGGCCAGCGTGGAAAGGAAAATGTATTTTTGTCTTTTTTTTTTTTTTCTATACCCCAGAAGTTCTTCAGTGTTTAATTGGTATGGGGGATGCTACGATTGGCCCAAACCATTTCTGGGATTCTCTGTTTTGATGTTGTACAGTATTTTGGAGGGTCGGTAAAAATATGTATATATATTTTTTTTGTTTATTGAACAGTATTATTCTGTGTAAGCTGGAAGGATCAAGGAGTCTTAATCATCTCGGCAAAAACCACAAGGCATTCTTTAGGCATTTCGGCAGAAGACACATTGGGTACGATAACGATATCGCCATGATCTCAACTGGATGGTTCTGAGGTCCGGAACCAAGGGATATGATGTCTGCTGGGCCAGGATCACAAATTCACCAGTGTTTTTTAATGCCCTCATTTTTATTGAACAAGATGCATAATGCAATCTACTAGACCATGTGTGGTCTCAGAACAAAGTCTTCATGTCTGGAGTCGCAACCACCACTATGTCTTTGTTTAAACCCTCTGTGTCCGTCTGAGCTTACCGATGAACTTTGCTAATTCGGTGTCTCTGTGGTGGCCGCCAAAGTGGCAGAGCAAGAAGGCTATGGTTTCACTGCACTGATATGACATCATTCTTTATGCGACCCTGGTCAGTATTGTATTGTATATTTCGGCACTGTTATTAGATACAGCATAGCAGCGGCCTGTATGCAAGCCAAGGGCCTCATCATCTAAGGTTTTCTAAGGCTAGACAACATTAGTGATCCAACAAAGGCTGTATTTTGTTCATGTACATTTTTTGGGCATGGGTATTCCATCTGTTCTCCAACCTTTCCAAGTACTGGGTCCTAAGTTTGAAAGCAATCATTAATTAATTTTTCTAGATATCTCCCGGCTAGTGATGGTCGTGTCTCATGGAGATTTGCAAAGCTCTGATTTGCTGTGATCACATTCTGCTGTAGCACATGATCATGATTAGCAAATCAGAGACTTGCATATCTATCACCTGACCAAACTGATCACATGCTTCTGCATGAGTTCTCCTCAGGGCCGGATTTACCAGTCAGAGGCCTATAGGCACAGGCATTCTAGCGCCCTAAACTCCACCCCTGAACACAGGCCACACTTCCAAATAAAAATATTCTAAACTCTAATCCCTACCTTATGTCACTAACTGTCCTTAGAAACTTACACTCCAATCACTGTCTGATGTCATCCTTAGTGACATGAGACAAGGATTAGGGTGTAAGTGAATGAGGTTAGTGATATGAGGCAGGGATTAGACTGTAAGCTTCTCAGGTCAGTGATGTGAGGAGGAGGGCCGACTCTCCCACATAATGCGCCTGTAGGCACGTGCCTACTGTGCCTTATGGAAAATCCGGCCCTGGTTCTCCTAGACACGACCATCACTACTTCCTGCTATTCCCACCATGTAACATAACACTGTAACTCCCGCAGCCTTGTCATTTTCACTTTTTGAGGGACCCTGAAATTTGGAGGCAGCCATGAGCATCAAATTCTCTCTGGCACTGATCAAGGCTGTCCTGGCTTAGGAGTTCTCACTGCATTCTGACAGGACCCAGAGGAGGGTTACAGGCCGGGACTGCTGAATCCCTTTCTTCTTCTCCCTTCACCAGCCTTCAAGCCCCATCTACACGATCCGATTCTTTGTGCGATTCAGTTACGATTCTATTTACGATCCGATTAAATCTGACTTGTCCGATCGGTATTCAGTTCGATTTGCCATTGTTTTGCAATGGCAAATCGAATCCCGATCGGACATGTCGGATTTAATCGGATGGTAAATAGAATCTTAATCGAATCGCACAAAGAATCGTATCGTGTAGATTGGGCTTTAGAGCCTCTTCTTCTCTCCCCCAAGTACCTAATCACACCTTATCTTTACCTATATGGGGTCAACTGAGCTATATATTAGCTGGTGGCTAGCGCTATACTGCGGGGGGCAGGGCAGGTCTGCACACTGCCGCGCTTGCGCTGGCAAATCGGCATCGCAGCAGCCAATATGGGCGGGGCAGAAGAAGGCGTGTCCGGAGGGGGTGGGGTGTCCTTGGCAGCTATGCTTTGTAACTACAGCTATCTTTTAATCCATCACATGGTTAGGGACGCCATTTGTCCTCCTATCCCTGCTCAGTCCGCTGGGGGGCTTATGTCCTCCTGTCCCTCCTCAGTCCCCTGGGGGCTTATGTTCTCCGATCCCTGCTCAGTCCGCTGGGGGGCTTATGTCCTCCTGTCCCTGCTCAGTCCGCTGGGGGGCTTGTGTCCTCCGATCCCTGCTCAGTCCGCTGGGGGGCTTATGTCCTCCGATCCCTGCTCAGTCCGCTGGGGGGCTTATGTCCTCCTATCCCTGCTCAGTCCGCTGGGGGGCTTATGTCCTCTTGTCCCTGCTCAGTCCGCTGGGGGGCTTATGTCCTCCGATCCCTGCTCAGTCCGCTGGGGGGCTTATGTCCTCTCCCTGCTCAGTCCGCTGGGGGGCATATGTCCTCCTATCCCTGCTCAGTCCGCTGTGGGGCTTATGTCCTCCTATCCCTGCTCAGTCCGCTGGGGGGCTTATGTCCTCCTCTCCCTGCTCAGTCCGCTGGGGGGCTTATGTCCTCCGATCCCTGCTCAGTCCGCTGGGGGTCTTATGTCCTCCTACCCCTGCTCAGTCCGCTGGGGGGCTTATGTCCTCCTATCCCTGCTCAGTCCGCTGGGGGGCTTATGTCGTCCTATCCCTGCTCAGTCCGCTGGGGGGGCTTATGTCCTCCTATCCCTGCTCAGTCCCCTGGGGGCTTATGTCCTCCTATCCCTGCTCAGTCCGCTGGGGGGCTTATGTCCTGCTATCCCTGCTCAGTCCCCTGGGGGTTTATGTCCTCCTATCCCTGCTCAGTCCGCTGGGGGGCTTATGTCCTCCTATCCCTGCTCAGTCCGCTGGGGGGGCTTATGTGCTCCTATCCCTGCTCAGTCCGCTGTGGGGCTTATGCCCTCCTATCCCTGCTCAGTCCGCTGGGGGGCTTATGTCCTCCTATCCCTGCTCAGTCCGCTTGGGGGGCTTATGTCCTCCTATCCCTGCTCAGTCCGCTGGGGGGCTTATGTCCTCCTGTCCCTGCTCAGTCCGCTGGGGGGCTTATGTCGTCCTGTCCCTGCTCAGTCCGCTGGGGGGGCTTATGTCCTCCGATCCCTGCTCAGTCCGCTGGGGGGCTTATGTCCTCCTATCCCTGCTCAGTCCGCTGGGGGGCTTATGTCCTCCTATCCCTGCCCAGTCCGCTGGGGGGCTTATGTCCTCCTATCCCTGCTCAGTCCGCTGGGGGGCTTATGTCCTCCTATCCCTGCTCAGTCCGCTGGGGGGCTTATGTCCTGCTATCCCTGCTCAGTCCGCTGGGGGGGCTTATGTCCTCCTCTCCCTGCTCAGTCCGCTGGGGGGCTTATGTCCTCCTATCCCTGCTCAGTCCGCTTGGGGGGCTTATGTCCTCCTATCCCTGCTCAGTCCGCTGGGGGGCTTATGTCCTCCTGTCCCTGCTCAGTCCGCTGGGGGGCTTATGTCGTCCTGTCCCTGCTCAGTCCGCTGGGGGGGCTTATGTCCTCCGATCCCTGCTCAGTCCGCTGGGGGGCTTATGTCCTCCTATCCCTGCTCAGTCCGCTGGGGGGCTTATGTCCTCCTATCCCTGCCCAGTCCGCTGGGGGGCTTATGTCCTCCTATCCCTGCTCAGTCCGCTGGGGGGCTTATGTCCTCCTATCCCTGCTCAGTCCGCTGGGGGGCTTATGTCCTGCTATCCCTGCTCAGTCCGCTGGGGGGGCTTATGTCCTCCTCTCCCTGCTCAGTCCGCTG